>NW_011495039.1:4281425-4287908 GCF_000754665.1 Bison bison bison | reverse complement strand
TGAAAGTGTTAGTGGCTTAGTCGTGTCTGACTCTTTGCGACCCCATGAACTGTAGCACACCAGGCTCCTCTGTTCATGGGATGTCCCAGGCAAGAATACTGGAGTATGCTGCCATCCCCTTTTCCAAAACATAAATACTTAGGAGCAATGATTTAGGATTTTGTTCAGCAGTTCTTGTCTATGAAAGTTACTTCTCTTCAGAATTTTTCTTTGTTAGAGTAAGAGAAGTCATTAGAATCAGAGAAGTCCAAGTTTCAAGGCACATTGTTCTGTGTGATCTATCTCTAATGTATTTATTTGGATTTTTATCTTCTAAACTTAGTACATGTCTTTGTAGCTAGCTTCAGTAACAGTAATTTTGCAGCAGAGATGTTTGTTTAAACCCAGGTGTTTTGTATTTTAAAGTTGATACCATTCTCTCTGTAATGGTCAGCGAAGGGTAAAAAGGAATGGAAACACTGAGCCACAGCCCACCTTAACAATAATCACAGACTGTAGTAGCTCTGCCTCATCTAATGTGGAAATCATCATATAAGAGTAGCATAATTAAACAAAAATGGAGCCAGCTAACAACAAAAGGGAAGAAAAAAAGTAGGAAAAGACATAATTAAGATTGAAACAAAGTTTGTTAAGAAATTCCTACAAAGTTTTGGATAGAAAGATCTGTGAAAAAGATCACTTAAATTGTTATGTCTGCTATGGTTCTGAATTTTTAAATAGCTTTGTTTTCTGAATTTGGATTAGAACTTTGGTTGATTTGGGCCTGAGGGCTGATCTTATATTTCTAGAATCTCTACCAGATGACTTATCTCTTCCAGTTCTTTTTTACTATTTTTAAAGAGAATTTCTTAAACAGTTAACCATATCATACATGTCTATAATTTTGTGCTTGCTACAGAATCATTTTCTTACTATTGTTTCTCAGTTAATGGGTCAAAATAGTCATGAAGAGCTTGTTATGTGCTGGCATTGTGCTAAGCAAAGCTCCCTTCATTTACATTAATAAATACAAAATCTTAAATAATCAACATTCCCCCCACTCAAGGCTATTAGGTTAAATACAAAAATAAGAAATTAGAGATGACTTCAGCAGGCTGGCAAAATAGGAGGTCTCTGGCTCCTTTGTGCCCTCAGCAACTATAATCTGGCAGCCATCCACAGATAGAAGTATCTTTGTGGGAACTTTGGGACCCACGCAGGAGACTGAAACTCCAGTGGAGTCCAAGACTAAGGAGGGGTATTTTGAGAAGGCAGGCCCACGCACAGGTGGCTGACTCACCAATCATGGTCCTGGATGCATGCGTGCTCAGTTACTCAGTCATGTCCAGCTGTTTGTGACCCCATGGACTGTAACTTGCCATGCTCCTCTGTCCATGAAATTTTCCAGGCAAGAATACTGGAGTGAGCTGCCATGTCCTCTTCCAGGGGATCTTCCCTACCCAGGGACAGAACCTACTTCTCCTGTGTCTCCTGCATTTGCAGGTGGATTCTTCATCACTGAGTCAACTGGGATGCCCATGGTCCTAGATATAGACCCAAAAATAGCTCCGTCTCCTGTAGAACTGGCTTAACTGCAACCCCAACTGGCCTTGGCTCTGCTGCCAGGACCACCCACCAGGGGACCCAGCAGGAGTCATGCCGATAGGTGCCTTGGATAACAGGCCTGCTGACATTGGTCCTGGGTATGGTCCTGTGACCTGACTCCAGCCCCTCTTAGCTAAAACCTGGAGGCAATTCTGCCCATCTGTTCCCCATACTCATCCCTCCTGAGGCAGGCCGCCACCCTCAATCTGATAGCAGATCCAGAAATGGCTCTATCACTGAACCTCAGCCTCTCTCAGCTATGGTGTCACAGAAGTCCTGCCTGCCCGCCCAGAGACTTGATGGGAGAAACACTTGTCTTTGCCCCTGGAAGCAGGCCCACTGAACTCCAACCAACTGCAGAGCCTAAAACAGCCCTGAGGTACTGGCATTAAAACAGACACTAGACCAATAGAAGAGAACAGAGAACCCAGAAATAAACCCATGCATATACAGTTAACTAATCTTTAACAAGTGTGCCAAGAATACACAGTGAGGAAAGGACAGTCTCTCCAATCAGTTGCGTTTGGGAAACCCAATATCCATGCGCAAAAGAATAAAACTGGACTCTTGTCTTATACCATACACAAAAAATGAAACTGAAATGTATTAAAAACTTACATATAAGAACTGAAACTATAAAACTCTTACCAAAAAATGCAAGGAAAAGATTTTGACATTGGTCTTTTTAATGATTTTTTTGGGTAGCACACCAAAAGCATGGGCAACAGATGCAAAAATAAACAAGTGGGACTACATCAAGCTAAGAAGCTTCTGTAGAGCAAAGGAAACAGTAAACAAAATGAAAAGACAGCTTATAGAATGGGAGAAAATATCTTCATTCCATGTATCTAATAAGGGGTTAATGTAAAAACCATATACAGCTAATATAAAAAATTAACATGATTTAAAAGTGGAAAAAGGACCTGAATAGACATTTTTCCAAAGAAGACATACAAATGGCCAAAAGGTATATACAAAGGTACTCAACATTACTAATTCTGCTGCTGCTGCTGCTGCTGCGTCGCTTCAGTCATGATCGACTCTGTGCGACCCCACAGATGGCAGCCTACCAGGCTCCTCTGTCCCTGGGATTCTCCAGGCAAGAATATTGGACTGGGTTGCCATTAATTCTGAGGGAAAGGCAAACCAAAGCCACAATGAGCTATCACTTCACCTGTTAGGATACCTGTTATCAAAAAGATTTGAGATAATGAGTATTGGGGAGGATGTAGAGGAAAGGGAACATTTTTACACTGTTGGTGGGAATGTAAACTGGTGCAGCCATTATGGAAAACAGTATAAAGATTTCTAAAAAGATTAAAAATAGAAATACTATTGAACTACCAGCAATCTCACTTCTGAGCATTATCTAAAAGAAATAACATTAGTTATCTCCAGCAGGAATCTACCCTTTCATGTTCACTGAAGCATAATTCACAATAGCCAAGATATGGCAACAACTTATGAGCCCAAGAGATGGCTATGGATAAAGACATGTGGTGGGTGTACATATATGTGTAAATATTCATTCATACACACACACACACACAATGGGATATTATTCAGCCATAAAACAGAAGGACATCCTGCCACCTGTGACAACATGGACCTTATGCTAAGTGAAATAAAGTCAAACAGAAATATAAATACTGCATAATCTCATTTATACGTGGAACTTTAAAAAATTGAACTCATAGAACCAGAGAGTGGAAAGGTGGTTGCCAGAGGCCAGGGGAAAGTCAGGAGAGCTAGTGAGAAGGTACAAATATTCAGTTATGACATGAATTCATAAATATGATAACTATAGTTAATAATACTGTACTGCATAAATGAAATTTGTTGAGAGTCGATCTTAAGTATTCTCAACACACACACACATTCTCATATTTGGTACAAACATCACTTGTGATATGAAATATTTAAAAGCCAGTGTGCCACTTCCATCTCTTTTTGACCGCATATTTGGAGGCTATGTTTTGGTCTATATTCTTAAGTCACCATTTGGTGGAGTTTTGCTCTAAAAAACTTATCTTCTTTAGATTTTTATGATTGATAAATAAAGTTTTATTACATGAAGTCATTGATATAACAAGGTTTTTTTAATTAATGCAAATTTCCTAGCTATACTGACTAATAAGAGCCCTTTATATATAATTACATAAGTAAAGCATGTATATATTAATTTTATTCCCTCCCCTACTAGATTTGAAAAACAACACATGGGACTTGTCTTTAAATACTCAATAGCTAGGCATAATCAATATCTTATATATAAAGAACAGTGGTTGAATGCTTAGTGGAAAAAAAGGAACTGAAGCCTATATATTTTTTTCATATATATATGTATACATATATTTTTTTATGAAAGTGAAAGTCGCTCAGTCACGTCCAACTCTTGGTGACACCATGGGCTATAGCCCACTAGGCTGCTCTGTCCGTGGAATACTCCAGGCAAGAATACTGGGTAACCATTCCTTTCTCCAGGGGAATCTTCCTGACTCAGGGATTGAACTCAGGTCTTGCGCACTGCAGGTAGACTCTTTACCAAGATGTGGCTTTCCTGGTCCCTCTGTCTGTCTCTTCTTATTCACAGTCTAGCCAATCCTCCCTGTCTGTTCAGAAATTCCTGCCTATGATACCAAGGAAGATTTAGCTTCATCATAAAATTATCTAGGTTCTCCTAAGAGCTTAAAAATTGAGAAAAAAAAGTCCACAAAGACTTGTGGCTCATTCCTCTTTCCTGCCCTACATCTTTACTAAAATGATTACATATAGAGCTGCTTGCCTGCTTGACAGGGAAAGGAGAAAAGAAGCTAAAATCTCAACAAGGCATCCAAAGCTCTAGAGACACTGATTCTCTGCCAAACTGTATCCCCAAGAAGAAACCTATTTATCTTCTATATATACACACACAGACACACACGTGTGTGTATTATGTATATATGTATGTATATACATACCATTGTTGTTTTGTATTAAAGTAATAGGTATTCCAACAATTCAGGTAGACTAGCTCTCTTTCCAATATCAGAAATGATAGTTATATAACTTAATAAAGTCTGTTACCATGTAAAAGTAACCTCACAATACCTCATGGTTTTAGGATAGAACCAGTACTCAGACCCTTAGAAATATACTGCCAATGCAAAAATAGTTGAGTTAGGAAGTCCTATGAGAAACTGACCAGATTTGTTTTTCAGATATTACACTATTTTCTTGGCCTCTGATCCTGGGGAAGTGTTGGCACATGGCTCCAGTTCCTGCTCTTCAGATTTGCTTCCTGAATGGAGAACCCCGGGCCCTGCTTTCCTTTGTTCAGGTGGCCAATTATGTTGAGGGTGGTACTCACAGGGCAGAATGCTGTTACAGCTACTTGTTTCAGTCTGGCCAGCTCTGCAAGCCTTTGTTCTACTTGCAGCCAGTGAACCCCAATTCTGGAGAGGTTAGTTTCCCACTCGAACTGCCCACCCAGGCAGGGAGCTTGAACTGAGCATTGGGTTTCCCTGTCAATCTCATCTTTTTCCATTCACTTTTACCCTCCTCTGGTTCTGAGCTGAACCCAACATGGTTTTCCCTTAGTGAACTGTTGTGTTGTTCTAGGCATTAATATCATTGTCAGCACAGTTGTGTGAACAAGTTTTACTGGTTATTTTGGGCTTCTTCTGCCAGTAGGAACACTAAGTCTATAATAGCAATCAAATGCTTTGGACAACTGTTCATTCCATACTTGTCACTCGCCAATTCAACTGCAGAGGCTTTCAAATTTCTATTTAAAGATTTAAAATATTCAGATCTATTTTCAAATTTCAAGATTTGAAGAGCATAAACAAAAATATGAAAATAGAAAATAAGTTTAATTTATAACCCCATTACTCAGAAATAAACAGCTAAATTTTGATATACTTTTCAGTCCTCTTTATTTTTTAGCATTTATTAATTATATGTATACCTAAACACATATGCACACATACCTAAACTTTTTCAAAGCTGAAATTGCAACTTATAAGTTTTAAAATTATATTACAAAAATGTTCAGTCTTCAATTGTTGTTACATGATTCCTAATAACTAAAACAATTTGAGTCACTTTATATGCAAACCATCCACTTTTCCACGCACATATGGAATTTTTCTCACTTTCTGCTACTCTGAATACTTTCAGATTGACTGTCCTTATACCATTTGTGCATGTATAATAATTTACACAAGATCATTTTCTAGAACTGGGTTTTCTGGGCAAAAATGCAGATAAATGTTCATGTATCTTGGTTTACTATTTCAGGTTTCTTTCTTACAAGGTTTGGGAAAGTACATCACACCTTTTATAGCATTAATAATTACTGTTTTTAACCTTCATTAGATATTAAAATTAGATGTAATTATAGATATAAAGTAATGCTCAAAATTCTCCAAGCCAGGCTTCAGCAATATGTGAACCGTGAACTTCCTGATGTTCAAGCTGGTTTTAGAACAGGCAGAGGAACCAGAGATGAAATTGCCAACATCCACTGGATCATGGAAAAAGCAAGAGAGTTCCAGAAAAACATCTATTTCTGCTTTATTGACTATGCCAAAGCCTTTAACTGTGTGGATCAGAATAAACTGTGGAAAATTCTGGATGACATGGGAATACCTATACACCACCTGATCTGCCTCTTGAGAAATTTATATGCAGGTCAGGAAGCAACAGTTAGAACTGGACATGGAACAACAGACTGGTTCCAAATAGGAAAAGGAGTTCGTCAAGGCTGTATATTGTCACCCTGTTTATTTAACTTATATGCAGAGTACATCATGAGAAAGGCTGGACTGGAAGAAACACAAGCTGGAATCAAGATTGCCGGGAGAAATATCAATAACCTCAGATATGCAGATGATACCACTCTTATGGCAGAAAGTG
>NW_011495039.1:4255113-4281325 GCF_000754665.1 Bison bison bison | reverse complement strand
TACCACTCTTATGGCAGAAAGTGAAGAGGTACTAAAAAGCCTCTTGATGAAAGTGAAAGTGGAGAGTGAAAAAGTTGGCTTAAGCTCAACATTCAGAAAACGAAGATCATGGCATCCGGTCCCATCACTTCATGGGAAATAGATGGGGAAACAGTGGAAACAGTGTCAGACTTTATTTTTCTGGGCACCAAAATCACTACAGATGGTGACTGCAGCCATGAAATTAAAAGACACTTACTCCTTGGAAGGAAAGTTATGACCAACCTAGATAGCATATTCAAAAGCAGAGACATTACCTTGCCAACAAAGGTCCGTCTATTCAAGACTATGGTTTTTCCTGTGGTCATGTATGGATGTCAGAGTTGGACTGTGAAGAAGGCTGAGCACCGAAGAATTGATGCTTTTGAACTGTGGTGTTGGAGAAGACGCTTGAGAGTCCCTTGGACTGCAAGGAGATCCAACCAGTCCATTCTGAAGGAGATCAGCCCTGGGATTTCTTTGGAAGGAATGATGCTACAGCGAAACTCCAGTACTTTGGCCACCTCGTGCGAAGAGTTGACTCATTGGAAAAGACTCTGATGCTGGGAGGTGGGAGGGATTGGGGGCAAGAGGAGAAGGGGACGACAGAGGATGAGATGGCTGGATGGCATCACTGACTCGAGAGACCTGAGTCTGAGTGAACTCCGGGAGTTGGTGATGGACCGGGAGGCCTGACGTGCTGCGATTCATGGGGTTGCAAAGAGTTGGACATGACTGAGCGAATGATCTGATAGATATGATTTGCCATTTTTGAATAACAGTCTAATATACTTGAGTTTGAGATTCAGTACTTCTAATTATGATATTCTTTATTCCTTCACTTTTCACAATTTTCTTTTCCTCCAAATTGTTTTCGTTTTCTGTTTGTTTCGATCCCTTCCCTTTCACATTAGAGGCTTTCATAAAATGCTTGCTAATCCTGGTTTCTTTACTGTATTTAGGATTGAAGGGCCTGAAAGCTGATTACAAGCCCTGTGCTTGTTATGGGGCCTTTGCTCTTGAGATGACAGTAAGAGGATCTGACTGGGCCATGTGTCGTCTCTGCGCCAGTGCCTTTATTCCCCTTCTTTGGGGCTGTACACATTTCCCACTGAAAAACCCTCTAAGGCCCTACCCAGAAGTTAAGTCCTGGCTGTAGAAGGGCTGTAAAAAGGCAAAGGTACTTGAGGAGGAAGTCTCATTATGTAGTTGGCATGTGTACTCTTGATGCCCATGGGTTTTCTTTTGTCATATCACGCTTGTCCTCAATTTTTCCTTGTATCTCTCCGCCCAGAGATCTTGTCTGTCAATTTTCCATGGAGTTTGAAACAATGAATAGGGTGAAGGAGGGGCAGTTAGGGGAAAGAGTGGGAAAGGAGATAGGATCAGACAACTGCTTTTCAAATAGCTCTCATCCAACAGCTCTTTTATCAGCCTCACCCTCACTGTGGTACCTGTGGACATTGGTTCTTGAGTCTTTTGAAGACTCTGTGGTGTAGATCAGGCCATGGCCTCTCATTCACGTTTCCCAGGCTTCAAAGCCCTGTGGCTATCGTCTCTACTCCTACTTTCAGTATCCTTGTGCGTCTGTGTCTTTTAAAATAATCACTTTAGTGATATTACAATAGGGTTTCAAGATTCAGCAGTAATGGACAGCCCAAAGACACCTTTGAACTTAGGTATTTCTCTTATAACACCATATGTTCAATAATAAGTTTTTTTTTTTTTTCAAAGAAAATGGAGAGTTTTATAATTTAAGGATTTTAACTCATTAACCTCCATTATCATATGCAATATGACCAGACCTACTTTAGTAATTGTTTTTTGTATCCTATTTATACTACCTTCCTATTTCTTTTTGCCTTTTATTTTTCTTTCATTTAAAATAATCTATTTATGGTTTCTGGAATGGGTTGCCATGCCCTCTTCCAGGGTATCTTCCCAAGCCAGGGGTCAAACCCAGGTCTTGTACATTGCAGGAAGATTCTTCATCTGAGCCAACTAAGCACATTTATATTACATTCCTATTCCTTTTTTTGGTTTTATTTTTCTTTCATCTAAAATAATATACTTATGATTTCTGGACAATTCTTTTACCATATATTTATAATTATAAAATCAAATCTCTTAACAAATCTTTTGACATTTTTGGTAAATTAAAAAAAAAAAAAAACTGAGAATGCTTTTAACCTTACTTCCCCAATGTAATTTGGCACAGACACTTGGAAAACAGTATGAAGACTTCTCAGAAAACCAAATACAGAATTACCATATGATCCAGAAATCCCACTCCTGGGCTTATATCCAGAGAAAACTCTAATCCAAAAAGATACATTCACACCCCTATGTTCATAGCGGCACTGTTCATAATTGCCAAGACATGGAAACAACCTAAATGTCCATCAACAGAAGAATGGATGAAGATGTGTTACATAAATATAATGGAATACTACTCAGCCGTCAAAAGGATGGAATAATACCTTTTGCAGCAACATGGATGCAACTAGAGATTATCACACTAAAGTGAAGTAAATCAGAAAGATAAAGACAAATACCATATGATACCACTTATCTGTGGAATCTAAAATATGACACAAATGAATGTATCTGTGAAACAGAAACAGACTCATGGGCACAGAGGCTTCTGGTTGCCAAGGAGGGGCGTTAGAGGAGTGATGGAGGAGGAGGCAGGGCTTAGGAAATGTAAACTATGATACAGGGAATGGATAAACAGCAAGATGCTACTGTATACAACACAGAGAACAATAATCAGTATCCTATGATAAAACATAATGTAAAAGAATATACATACATGTGTATAACTGAATAAATCTGTTCTACAGTAGAAATTAATACATTATAAATCATACTTCAATAAAAATTTTAAAAAATTAAAAAATAATCTTACTTCCCCATCTTTGAAGGTACAATTTGTATATGAAGGTACAATATGTAAAGGCCCAAATGATGAAAGTTATCTTTGAATTATCATTCTTGTGTCAATTTTTTTTCAAAAACTTTCCACCTTTTTTGCATTTACTTGTACTATCATTTTTACAAACATTATTTAGACATAATTTTACTCTACAGCCTTTCATGTGATTTTTATTACACAATTTTCTAATTCTTGAGTTTTGCTATTGATTCATTTCTGTATCAACTAGTAGTTCTTCAAGTACCTTTTTCAGGAATGCTATGAGAGTTTCTGAATTTTGTAATTATGACATATTTCTTTGGTCACTCTACACAATGTTTTAGCTCAGTATAGAATTTAAGGCTAGTGATATTGGAAAACTGCTGACATTCTTTCCTTCTAGTATTCAACTATTTTAGGTATCATTTAGTACACAAGCTCTGGTGTATAAAAAATAGAATATTTTCCATAATTCCTTTTGATTTCATAATCTCAATTTCTGATCTGACCATTCCATAGGTCAGGTGAAAATCTCAGTCCTTTCTGAAATACTCATCTTAGACTTGTTCCCTCATTCCATATACTTAAAACCTGTGTTTGAGGGAGGAATGGAAAGGGAACAGGACAAATGTTTTGGTTTGTCTGAGACTGAGAAGATTTCCTGCTACAAGTGGGGCAGTCCTAGGTAACCTGGGACAGGTGACTCATCCTAGATGTTGACCCCAGTCTTTGGGGATGACCCTTGTAGAGGATTCACAGGCTCTTAGAATTCAGCTGCTTCCTTCCTGCTTCCTGTACATGCTTGCGTGACAGGATCCTTTCACTTACCTTCCAGGGATCATGTGTACCCAGTGGGATAACATGGCCAGGTATCTAGCTATCTATCTACCTACCTGACTATCTATCTTGCCTGCCTGCCTGCCTGCCTGCCAGCCAGTCCTGCAGCAGAACTGCTAAAGAACAAGATGTGGCTTCCCTGGTCCTTCTGTCTGTCTCTTCTTATTCACAGTCTAACCAATCCTCCCTGTCTGTTCAGAAATTCATGCCTATGATACCAAGGAAGATTTAGCTTCATCATAAAATTATCTAGGTTCTCCTAAGAGCTTAAAAATTGAGAGAAAAAAAAATTCACATAGACTTGTGGCTCATTCCTCTTTCCTGCCCTACATCTTTACTAAAGTGGTTACATATAGAGCTGCTTGCCTGCTTGACAGGGAAAGGACAAAAGAAGCTAAAATCTCAACAAGGCATCCAAAGCTCTAGAGACACTGATTCTCTGCCAAACTGTATCCCCAACAAGAAACCTATTTATCTTCTTAACATTGGGATTTAAATTTCAAAAATATTTTAACAGAATATTGGAAGCCCCTTTGAGTTGCAGATTTAGATTTCTTGTCAACTCAGCAAAAATGGTCAATTATCAACACAGTAAAGATAGTTAACTAATCCGCTACCAGCCTGATTTAGCTTACATTTCAAAGCACCATGAGCTCATGTAAGTGTAACCTCTGTTCTTAAGGATCCTTTGGTCTTAATAAATTCTATTTACTTATATGAACACAAAGTTATGCTTTTTGCTCTTTGAAAACCATGTATACAATGAATATAACAAAATCAAAGTAATTTTTCTTTAACTGATAGTCCTATACTCTCCCCAGCATGTTGTAAACACAACCTTGGAATACATATGATAATTCCAGACTATTCACTACCTCAAGAGAAAGTCGAGTAAGTAACCTGAAGTTAATGGACATAAGATTCAGAGAGACAGACTTTTCTTTAAAAACAGAAAATCAATCCCCTCCAACCAGTGCTTGGAAAGTTTCCCTGGGCTGTATGCACTTTCTCACAGATCTACCTGCATGACACTGCTGGTGCCCATCAGAGGAAACAACCCTGGAAAGAAAGAATAACAAATACTCCTTGGCATAGTTGAGGCCACCCCTCATGTAAATGTTGCTTTTCCTCCTTATTGCTTTGTTTGGGGGGGCTGGGGATCGACTACTGTTGAGATAAGGGGTAGAACATCAAGGGTTTCTGTAGAAGACTTCCTTATTTATGTTGCTTCTGAGTCTAATCAAATAACCCTAATCTTCACTATTCTCATGGAATTTATTGATCTCTGCTTCCCAAGCTAGGAATAGTGTGACCAGGAGAAGTGCTGACTTCTGGCCATGAACATCAGTGCGCCTGTTGGCCCATGAGGTATTCTGACAATATCGATCATAACCGTGTGTGTGCCATGACTTCTATTCTCAGTTTTTCAATTGCATTCAAGGTATATTTGTATTCAAGTTTATATCCATCAATGCCTGCTACATATTTTAAATTTCTGACCATTCTTGGTCTTTCATGTTGAGTTCTGTAGTACTCTGGAATCACAAAGGAAGATATGTACCTGGACATTGGTTTGCATACCTTGTTATTTTGCAATTGATCCATGCTTGCCTTTTTATTCCCCACCTCCCATTAGTTTTGGCTTCGATTGGTTTCCTTAGCTTTTATTTACATTTATCATAGATTTAGAAATCCAAGACAACGGTTAAAATGATTAAATAAACTTTGTCAGCTATGTTGCGGCTGTCTAGTCACTATACTCTTTGCCTGAATGTATTTATAAATGAATGCTTGCATCACAGCTGGCTAGTGGTCAGTGGATGCTCTGCGAGGAAGTTATTGGAGGAGAGCCTGTTTCATGTCATTTGTTTTTACTGGAGGTTGTTTACCATGGCTTCTGTTTGGTAGTCCCTTTCGGAATCCAGAATAACAATGTTAAGACTAAACTGATCATTAAAAACATTTAGACACAGACATAACTCACATCTCTAAGCTTCTACAGCAGATCAGTTCTTCAATTCTCGTTTGTAACAGAGTTAATGGGCATGCCGTTACTCTCTTTATTACTAAGAAAGCAGATTCAATGGGGCTAAATTGTCTAAAGTAATTTAACAATTAAGAGTCAGATATTCTGACTCAAGTTTTAGTGTTCTTTCACTGTACTACTGGCTCCCAAACTATTTTGATAATAATACACTTAGGTACACAAAGTCCACTTAAACTTTCCATTTCTACTTCCTTATTGCTGGAGAAAGAAGGAGCAATTACAATAAAAATAAAATACAGTCTAAAGCTAAATTTGTCCAGAGTGGTTTAAAAGCAGAATTTATTAGAAAGCAAGAAAGCAGTTGAAAAATACATTCAACTCAAGACTAAAACAAATCATGCCTTCTTGGACACTACCAAATTTCCAACCCATGTATATGAGTACCAGTCAACAGCAAGATTGCAGCACTGTTGAATGTGTTTGGGAGCCAGACTTCATTGCAGAAAAAACCAACAGTAAATAAGAGGAATGTATTATTTTTATTTATAAATATTACATTTAGTAAGGTATAATAATTCACTTTAAAGAGTTATTCTAAGTTACACATAAATACATACTTGCATGGAGTTGACCATTATTTGGTCATACTTGAATTTTATGTAAATTTTCACTCATCAGGGAAATTTTTTCTGCCAAAAGGAGATCATAGCCCACACCATAAAAGATCACTGCAGTGTGGTTTCTATAAAAATTTCAAACTGTGTCCCTTGGAAGGATAAAATCTAGCTAATCTTATGCCAAGTTTGATCAAAATTTGGTTTTGACCAGATTAACTTGGTTTTATCATAATTTTTATATTGAGATTTAGTAAAAGATATAAATAAATAAAAAGATTACAGTCAGCCTTTTGTATCTAGAAGTTCCACATCCCCAGATTCAACCAATCATGAATGGAAAACATATGTTTTAAAAAACCTGTAGAAATTTCCAAAAGGCAAGACTTGAACTTGCTACACGCTCTCAACTACTGACATAGCATTTACATTGTATTTACAACTATGTACATACTACTTACGTTGTTTTAGGTATTAGAAATAATCGAGATAATTTAAAGTATACAGGAGAATGAGCATAGGTTATATGGAAATATTATGCCTTTTATATAAAGGATTTGAACATTTTTAGATTTTGGTATCAGTAGGGAGGGTCCTGGAACCAATCTGCTGCATATATCAAAGGACTACTGTATTAAAAAAAAAAATGCAGTTAAGTACTTCTCATACATTTTAATGTCATGACATGTAGAAAACAATTTTAATTGGCACACTGGCATCATTTAGAAGTAACTTCGGGGTGATCTATGTGAAGCCTGATGAGAAACATCATAGTTTCTGTACTTTATTTATCAGCAATAAAAAGTCTAAGTTAATGTTTGCAGAAGTTTTAATGAACAACTTTAAATTGCTAAATAAATGTAAATTTTTAATATGTTTTGATGCTTGAAATGGATCCATGCAATAATTGTAATTGATATACATTTTAAATGGTTATAAAATTGTTTTAAATTTTGTTATCCCCTGTAACCATACCCATAAGGCATTCACAGCCCACTAATAAGCCAAGACACATTGGTGGAAAAGTAAAGCACTAACGCATCTGACTTGCTTCAAACTGATATTGTCTTCATACATTCTCTGCCCTCTAATAGTTTGTTATTTAATAAAGACAATACAGAAGGCAGACTGTCTGGAGTTTTAAGGAGAGTATACAAATTGGTTATAACTTTCAATGTAGCTCTTCAGTCTCCCATGTGTTTTTTATTTTTCCCATTTACAGATTTTTCTCCAGTTCTGGCTCTTAAAAAATATTTACAATATTTATTGAAACTTTAGTATCATTAAAAGTTCATCTCAGTACTTTCCATATAAACTGTCACAAATCTATTTAAGATGGATGGCATTGTTATTCCACTTATGTTGCAAGGATGCTAAAGGACAGTGTGTCCAAGTTTGCAGAGCCAGGCCATGTGGGCCAGCCTTTACTCTCTTAACCACAGACTTTCAAACTGCTGCTCTCATGCCTGAAGCCTTCCAAGGGGTAAGAAACTAGCTCACTGCAGACATTCCCTTTTCAGACATCTCTGATGTTTACACCTATTTTTCTCCATGTTGAGCTAAGATATGATTTCTAATAATTACCAAAGTCGGGCTTTCTCTATTAGGTAATGCAGAGTGATGCCTTGTTGAAGGATGGTTCAAGGCTGCCTTTGAGATACTTGGAGACAATGCTTGTCCAGTCTTAGTAAGAGCCTCTCTCATTCCTCCTGGAATGTCTGAGTCCTTTCACTTCTCTAACAGTCCACAGGTATAGACAGGGCTCTTAAGCTAAGAGACTATGACTTCCACTTAAAGTTTCCGGTTGGCTTAGTCTATCACAGAGCAAGGACATAGAGTAGCTCCTCTGTTCAGATACCTACACTTCCATTAATGAAAAATCAAACTGGCATTTTTGGCAGTTTCATTGCAATCTTGACATCAATTTTACATGGGCAGGAAAGGAAATGACCTGAATACTTATTTAGAATCCTAAGCTGTATAGGAGTGATATTTATCACTTCACAAGGAGGGGACTGATCACGGAATGTGATGGACTGGAGGGGTCCTCTGCTCTGGGTTCTGTCCTTTAACCACACTCTCTATGAAGGAACGTAACCTTTCAAGTACTCCCTTGCCAACAGCAGTGACTCACGGCATCAACTGTGCAAATGAGAGAAATTGTGTGGCCACAGTGGGAGGCGATCAGCCAAGACAAATTGGGGGAGAGAAGAGAGACTGTGAAACTGAAGGCTCTTGTTTGAACTTGGAGTTGAATGAGAACTGCCTGGGACAAAACCAGTGCATGAGACAAATTAAGGAAATAAAATATTTGGAAATGGAGTCTTGGAATAATAGGAGACTTCGAGGTCTGGCTTTTAACCAGAGCCTGAAATTAGTGGTTCTTTGGTCTAAATAAAACATTCAGTCATTATGAACTGAACAAATATGGTTAGGTCACGTTCAGAAGGAGAGTCTGACTCATTCTTAAACTCCTAATTCCCTGAAAACAGTGTATACAATTTTCTAACAATGTGATTTTAATAATACTGAGGTGAAACTTTACCTCTGAATTTTCAAACCATTCTTAACAATTAAACTGAAGGTATCCAAACACAGTCTATAAAGAAAATTCCCATGCTGGGTCAGATAATCTAGAATTGTATTCCCACAGCACCATTATTTAATATTTAATCTCTCTCTGCTCTAATTTCTTCCTTTATAAATTAGGATTAATACATTTGTTTCACAGAATTAAATGCGACAATTCACAGGAAAAACATTTTTGAAATATAACTTACTATTCAGATGTCAGCTATTATCATTAATATTTATGACACTATTCATATTGCTTAAAGATTCTTTTCTATATTTGAAGTTCCTCATTATTGTAAATGATTGCTGAACTGGGAATCTCCTAAAAATGCTCTTTATTCTTGTATTAGAGATTGGTAGTCAACCACCAAAGTCTTTCTTCTCTTCTTCCATAGCAACAGAATTGCAGTTGATTTTGTTCCTAGACATCCTGACAGATGTTCCAGTTTATATGAGTGAACTGACACGTGCCACTTCCACGATAATTTCTTAAGTCCTGGCAGAGCTTCCTGAGCTTTTCTTTCTACTTCCCAACAGTTCTAACTTGGATATGACGGTAACACACAGGGAGGACCCCATAGAGGATGGTGAAGAAAAAATATGAATGAAACCTGGACCTCTGAATCACTCTATAGACCAAAGCTGCCTGATACCCTGGAAGCCCCGCGCTGTGCTCTTCTGGATGGAGAACTAAGCTACAGTCAATGACTCTGCTGTCTGTTTGATACAAGAGCTTAGTCAATTTTTTAAAAATTACATACATGATGCTTTGTGGTATTTCCACGTTTTTTCTATGATCACAGAAAACAAAATGGGGAAAATTAGGAAATGTCCTAAATAATAAAACTCAAATTGGCAGCATGGGATGAATAGCACTGATAGTCTACTACTGGTTAAAGGATCAAGAAGTTTGATTTGTTTTTAACACTGGGAAAATTTAATACTTATAAAATAATTGCAAAAGCAGCGTGGTCCCCTTTACCCTTCACTCAGCTTTCTGTTACAGTGACATCTTATAACTATAAAACATTTATCAAAAATCAAGAAATTAACCTTGACACATGAGTATTAACCAAAGTACAGGCCTTATTCAAATACTATCATTTAAAAAAAAAATACTGCTATTTTTCTGTTCCAATCTAATAATCCAGGATTCCTATGCTGGATTCATGCCTATGTGGTCTCCTCCAATGTGGGGTAGTCTTCAGTCTTTTCTTGTGTTTATGACCTTGACATGTTTGAAGAGTACTGGTTATTTTGTAGAAAGCCCTTCAACTTGGGTTTGTCTCATGTTTTCTCATGATTGGCTTCAGGCTAGGATTAATGAAAAGACTATCACAGAAGTGATGTGCCCTTTTCAGTACCTAGTATCAGGGGCTACATGAATCAATGCTGGTAACGGCAACCTTAACCGCTTGGCTACGGACATAACTGCTAAGACTTTTCATTCGGAACTACTTTTGTCTTGTGATTATTAAGTACTGTAAAGGAATACTGTGCAAATATCTTGTTTCAGCTTAAACTTTTGTCCCACTCACTTTAGCATTCACCTTTGGATTTTGCCTGTGGCAATTTTTACTGTAGTGTCCTAATGGTGGTTTCTAATTTCTCTTGGTACTTTTCAATTTGTTAAATGAAACTCTTCTGCAGGGAGAGTCATTGAATTTTCCCTATTTATTTATGCAGTAATTAATTTATTTACATTGTTAAATTCTTACAGATTTTTATTTTGGGGGTTTAAATCGCAAACACCCCAGTAACTTATTCTGTTATTCAAGCTATGCAAACTTTGTCCATTGGAGACCCTTCAGTTTGGCTCTTATGCCCTTCCATATGCTGACCTCCTTCATTTTCTTTTTTCCCTACATTCCTTTACTTCTGCTACTGTATAATGATCCAGGCTTATTTCATATTTTCCTGCCTCACATCTAGAGAAAACCATTTCTCCCAGGAGCTCTGTTCTTTATTAGAGAGTGGTATTTAGAAACCCGTATCTGGGCATGGAGTGAACTGATTTGCTAATAGGATGTCACTGATGCTAACCCCACTCAAATTCATGCATGCACACATGTCTACACATACATACATATCCACAGATATTTTTCTATTTACCTATATGTATATGTACGAAGTGAAAATAAAAACTGAAACTGAGTCCTGTCTGACTCTTGTGACCCCATGGAGAATAAAATTCTAGATTTGAGTTTTATGAGTTTGGCTTGAGTGACACACCTACCCTTGAATAAACTGCTGTATCAATGTGATGTAATGATCTGACAAACGTGGGGTACAAGTCCAGTCTGGAATCTAGCAGTGATGCCAGGTGCCTTCTAACCACAGGGCTGAGACTTGGGGAGGGGTGGCTCCCTGAGGAAAGTCAGGGTATTTATATCAGAAGAAGGAGAATGGATGCTGGGCTGGCAGAAGCAATAGTTGCTCACCACAAAGGCCCTCAGCAGAGTTCAAGTGAATGAAAGAAGCTGAAGTGGAAGTGAAGGAGACATGAACGGCTCCACTTTATCACCAAGGGTTTGAGAAAAGCAGTCCCTTCTCTTTTTGCAGTACATGGTATGCGAGTGAAGTGCTCATAATTCTTATATAGCATGCCCTTACGTAAGTTATGGAAACCATCTAAGTCAAGTATGTAAAATTAAATTTGAAACATGTCATTCTTATTTTCACTAAAAATAAAGTTTATTGGACATTTAGACCAACAGTGTTGATTAGAAGAGAAAGTACCACGACTTTTAGGGCACTGTGGGTGCCAGTTGAAAAGTCCAAATGAAATGGAAAAAAGAAATGCTTATTGATGAACCAGAATTTAACTACTATGCATGCGTGCATGCATGCTAAGCCATTTAGCCGTGTCCAACTCTTTGCAACCCTATGGACTGATGCTATCTCATCTAGCGTTGTTGGTTGTTAGCACCAGAACATCCATGAATATAAGCAAACAGTGTGTACTGTGGGGAAAATGTTCATAGAATGATAGAATATAGACCCTGAAAGAGATTCAGACACTGATATCACCCCCTTCACCTAACAACAGACTAGTGATAATTCATTCACTACCTGGCTCAGTCTGGTGTGGGTTTTTTTCCCCTTATGTTCTATACGGCCTTTATATCTTTATCTATAAAGATATACCTTTATCTCCATATTTGGTGTTTCCCAGGCACCACATAGACAATTCTTATCACCTGAAAGGGTAAACTGAGTCTGTGATATCCTTGAGATCTTTCTTACCTATGGGGCTGATATAGTGAGTGAGGAGAGAGCCTGGAGTCCTTTAGTTCACTGAGTTTATTGCTTGGTAGCTGAAGCTATAAACAGCTTTCATTCATTCATCTGGTTAGTATTTATCAAGCATCTGTGTGAGACCCTGAACTAGGCACTGAGGCAACTGTAGTAAATAAAAGTCTCTATTCCCACTAATCTTTACATTTAATTTATTTAAGAACATTTTTAGGGGGGAGGGGAGGAAGATGCTTCTTTGTAAGAGTATGCTAGTGTTTCCCAACACGCATACACACCCAGAACTAGGGTGTGTATTCTATGACACATGGCACCTATGATGTGTTTAAGGAAGAAGAAATAATAATCGCTTTTGATCCTTACTTCCTGAGTGGAGAGATGAAAATATTTTCAGCAAATTGTGGAGCTACTTCCTACTGTAAAGAAGTTCTTAGAGACTTGGAAGAGTTATTTGCTTACATCAGTTTTTAGGAAGTAATTCGTAGAAGAACAATTCAATTGCAAAGCCTAATATTGTTCCTCAAGCTACACCCTCTCTCCCTTTTTGTAGAAAAACACTGCCCAGACTTCCTATTAAATACAATCTTTTCCTAAAAGATGGCAAGTGGCATCTGTTTTGAAACAATGGAATGCCATCTGGAATGATAATTTATAGTAGAGAAGGTAGTTACAAAATGAGCATCATCATTTAGGAGTATGTACATGCAAAAAAATGAAGAGTATTTCATTAATTTTAACAAATAGGGCACTCACAGTCTTATTCAAAACAGAGGCTTTGAAATTAAAGTCTAGTCAGAACAGAGAAACACACAAATATTCTATTCACCAAAATGTGTGTATGTATGTAGATACATGTGTGTGTGTGTGTGTGTATACAGGCACGCATACACGCATGGACATATACAGATGTATATCAAATGTATTTATATAATACATAGAAATATTTGTGAAATATTTTTGAAGGTTTAAGTACGACAGTGGATGGCGTGAGAAATATAGAAATAAAGTAGGAAAATAATTTCAAACAAGTGAAAATAATTCAACACTAAGTTTGAGAAAAGTATCAAACTGCTACTTTTTGTGAACAATTAATGTAGTTTTCAACCTGCTGAGAATATTGCACATGTGGAGATTTTACACATGGAAAAAATCTCCTGAAGATACACTAGCTGAGATTTTTGTTTTTAAGTTGATTCTCACAAGTACTACTGACAACTGTGTCATCGTGTATGTCCTTATAAGCGTTTGAATACGAAGGTTCATTCTTTGTGCTTCACCGTGGTGTGGGTGACAGTACTGTACGCCACCGAGACCTCTGACCATCACCAGGGATTAGAAAGATGTTTACGTTGAGTGGCAACAGATTGAATCTCACAGCACACCTTCTCGTGACAAGAAACCATGATCCCCACTAGGTGTAAAGAGTGAGAGAGTTTTGACTTGGAAGTGTCAGGAAGTAGGGGAGAGTTACCTCAGGATATACAGGTCAAAGTTGGAAGGAAAATATGTGTAAAAAAATAGTAGAAGAGCAAAAATATGAGTAAAATAAACATAGAAAAAAATCGTGTTAAGGGCATCCATTTTAAAAGTGTTTCACACATACAGTCTCACAGAGCCAGCTTTTTCAATCTCTGTGAAAACTTCAACTAAAATTATTTGGTGAAAAGCCTGAGATTTTAGACAGTAGATAAGGATATAGATGTGACTGAAATTCTGTGAAAACAGATGGCTAAGAAATTTGTTAATATAAACCTCTTGTTAACTATCTTCTGTAGGAATGCTCTTTCAATCCCATGTCTATTACATGTGGACATTTTCTGGGGACTTTCCAGGTGCACAGTGGTAAAAAGTCCACCCACCAAAGCAGCACACGCAGGAGACACAGGTTTGATCCCTGGGTCAGGAAGAAGCCCTGGAGCAGGAAATGGCAACCTGCTTAGCTATTCCTGCCTGGAAAATTCCATGGCCAGAGGAGCCTGGCGGGTTGCAAAGAGTCGCACATGACTGAGCACATATGCACATACATTTTCTGAAAAATGCTTTCTCTGTGTGTGTATATATATATGTTTCACAGTCAGTATCACCACTGGCTTTAAATATTCTTATATAATCCAGTAAATAATTATTGAGACTCAAGTATATTTTTTTTCAACAAGGATAATATACTGCTGAGTTCTGTAAGCTACAAGAATGTTTGTACACCACCATGTAAAAATTATCACTTAGAATTCTTTTATGGACTGAGTTGACTCACTGGAAAAGACTCTGATGCTGGGAGGGATTGGGGGCAGGAGGAGAAGGGGACGACCGAGGATGAGATGGCTGGATGGCATCACTGACTCGATGGACGTGAGTCTGAGTGAACTCCGGGAGCTGGTGATGGACAGGGAGGCCTGGCATGCTGCGATTCATGGGGTCGCAAAGAGTCGGACACGACTGAGCGACTGAACTGAACTGATACATTAATTTATAAAATGTTGGCATATTCCCAAAATATTTTCCTTTGCATCTGGATGCATGATCAGTTAATGGTTGATTAACCAAAGCAGACTAAATACAGTCTCTAAAAATACATGAAATATTTCTCTTGCCCAATAAATGATTTCTCCTGCATTTCTAAAATTATTTGTTCTCTTAGATAATTCATATTTCTGTGTTCCAACTGTACATGTTAAGCAGTATAGTGATTTACCTTCACATTTGGTTAATATTTACTTTATATGTTATTTCATAATGATTATGAATAAGTTTGTTTTTGTTTAAACATTTCCGACTATCAACAGTATATGTGTCGAACTGGTAAATTTTAAAAATAAATAAATATAAATTTTATTTTAAATAGTGATTTGACATGAACCAAGAACACATCATCTGTATGGTGTCATCTTCATTTCCTTGTTTTCTTGACTACTGGGGAGAAAATTCTAGACTTAGTGCCGAAACATGGATATGACCATGCAGTGTTAGGTGTGGAACATCGACTACCATGAGAACTGATGTGCAAAAATCTAATTTAAGCATATTAAGTATTCTTCAAGAAGATGACATATATATGTCCCAGTTCTCCTCACCCCCCCAACACATACACACTATTGATACTATGTGTAAAATAGATAACTAATTGGAACCTACTGTATAAAACAGGGAATTTTACTTAATACACTGTGGTGACCTAAATGGGAACACAGTTCAACAGGAGGGGATATATATATATATATACACACACACACACACACACACACACACATACATACATACATACATACATACATACATACTGTTGTTGTTGAGTGGCTAAGATGTATCTGACTCTTTTGTGACCCATGAAGTGTAGCCTGCCAGGCTCCTCTGAGATTTCTAGGCAAGAATACTGGGGCGGGTTGTCATTTCCTTTGTCACAGGATTTTTCTGACCCAGGGATCAAACCCAAGTCTCCTGTATTGGCAGGTGCATTTTTTACTGCTGAGCCACCTGGGAAGCCCGTATCTATGTTAAACGTGTGACTGATTCACTCTGCTGTACAGCAGAAACTAATACAACATTATAAAGCAACTATACTCTAATAAAAAGTAATTTTAAAAGTAAAATGAATAAAAAGTCAGAACTTTCCCCCTAAAACTTTCCCCCTAAAATATCTTTCCCCCTAAAATATCCATTTTTTAAACTAAACTTTTTTTTTAACTAAACATTATCTGTCAATGTAGTTCTATGACCAATCACAAAGTCACCTATGATATTCTTAGTTACATCTTCTTTCTTCTCCCTTTCACTTCAACTTCTTTACTTTTCGCTTTGCTCTGCCATGAATTTCTGCAACTGCTAATCTGAGTTAAATACTTTTAAGAATTTAAGCACCTAAGGCTCTTAAGAAACAAACAAACAAACAAAACAGTTATCGGATACTACAGTCAAACTCTGGAGGCAGACTGGAATGGATTAGAATACAGCAACTAGACCTGCCTGGTTTTTCAAGACAGGACAGAGGCATCTGGGGCAGGACCCATTTTAGCCACAAAGAATACAATGATGAAATAGGCTCTCTGGCTTTGAAGATTTTACGTCCTCGGGATCTAGATGACAAACTGTCCTTTGACGCTGCCTTGATAATTCCTACAACTGATGATTTTCTATTGTTTTTTTAAAAATGGCAAATATGATAGGTAATGTTCAAACACATTGCTCTGCTATAAGAATATACAGGTTTATACTGAGTATCTCTATCCCACTAGTGATTAGTTATAATTCCAAAGTAACATATCACCATAGAGGCTACAACAGATTAATGACAGGATATTCTCGTTGTCAGCAATAAAACATCAAGACCCAGAGGCAGAACTATTGGATTGAATTCAAGTCTCTGGAGAAACATGGGTAAAGCCAACAGAACCATGTATTCTTGGATGAACTCAAGTATCAGGTCAGTATTGAAAGAATAAAGCACACACTCACCTAATAAAACTGAATTAATAGTCAAGGACTTGGTTTTAAACCTAAGACAGAATCCTTGAATTTAGAACTATAATTTATAGACAAATAAGATCTAGTGAACCCAGTGATGTGAAAATAAGTCATGGCTTAGACTTCCTCCTAACTAGAAGCAGGACTGGTTGACAGACCTAAGGGGCAACTGAAACTGTCAGAGGAGATAATACGTCTAAAAGTACCTGGCCCATCATTTGGCAGTTGGTCAACAGAACTACCATTGTTGTTTAGTCTCTCAGTGTCCGATTCTTTTGTGACCCCGTGGACTGTTTCCTCCAGGCTCCTCTGTCCATGGGATTTCCCAGGCAAGAATACTGGAGCGGGGCCATTTCCTTCTCCAGGGGATCTTCCCAGGCCAGGGATTGAACCTGCATCTCCTGCATTGGCGGGGGGATTTTTTTTCCACTGAGTCACCAGGGAAGGCAATAAAGTTATTACATCCTTCTTAAATGGAATCCAGGAACTGCTAAGATCATTCACAACCATTTCAGGATAGGTATGCAAAGGAGCAATTTATATTATCCCCTCATATATCCAGAGAAATTTAACCTGCAAAGGATTATGAAAATGCAGCCTATATCATGCTTCATCCTGTTCTTGAGCAACATTAAGCAACTGCATCAGTTCCCTGGGGCTTCCCTAGTAACTCAGATGGTAAAGAATCTGCCTGCGGTGCAAGAGACCTGGGTTTGATCTCTGAATCAGAAAGATCCCCTGGAGAATGGAATTGTTATCCATGCCAGTATTATTGCCTGGAGAATCCCATGGACAGAGGAGCCTGACAGGCTACCATTCATGGGGTTGCAGAGTCGGACACGACTGAGTGACTAACATTTCCACTTTTTCCCCTCTAAAAATATATTTTCCTTTTATTTACCAATATATTGTTGGAGAAATTAAAACAGACTTTAATATTATTAATCCAAGGAACTGATTTTAACAATACCAATTGCAGGTGACACTTAAGATATTTCATTTGAGAAATTCTCTCTACTCCATTTCTTTTGTAGAACTACAAGTTACGGGAAGTAGGTAAAATAAGGACACCTTGAACTCAAAGTTCTACAAGGGAAACCCTGGTGTCACAAGACTGAATCATGGTGCAAGGAGGCAATCTGCACACCCGTTTTCTGTACTGAATTTCAAATGTTTGGTACAAAGAAATATCCAGCCAACATCATCCAGCTCCACATGAACTGTCAGTAAGGTAAAACTAAAAGGTTTCTACCATCGATTTTTCTTTTCCCTCAGAAAGAATACCATTTAAACTTCATGTCTCATAGTTTACATTCAATATATAAACATCTGAATATCACTCTTGTATTATGTGTATATTTGAATAACTCCTTATATTGACATACTTTTCAAGAAAATTTTCTTTAGAAATCTGAACAAGATGTCTAAGAATGCGAAACTGGTTTTTAGTAAACCAAGATGAACTTAAAAGTGATGCTGTGAAGAAAAGAACAACAAAATGTTTCCTAGTGGTTATGTATGATTGTTTTATTAGGTTTGATAAGACTAAACAGTCCAAAGATTTGACAGTCCTGACACCTGGCATATGAAAGATGGAATTCCTGAATGGAAATTATTCATATTGAACTTCTCTGAAGAGTTTTGGCTGGAAAGATATATCTTTCTCAAAGCCAGTACATTCTCGGCGCTCCTTCAGCTGGCTGAAAAATGAGGTACTGAATTCTTTGCTTAATGGGAAATCTACTGCTGTTTTAATACATATTTTTTTGGAACTTTTTTTTCAAAAAAATTCTGTCATCACTTTTCCTTTGTAGAAATAAATATGACACCATATGGGAAAAAATGTTAAAGCACCATCTGTATAGAATAATGCTCTGAATTTAATGATGAACCAATGCTAACCTCCATTTACTGATTAGAAAATACTGTAAACAGATACCCTTGGAAGTTTATAGGCTTCATGGTTGCTACGCACAACACCAAGATAATATGGCTACTCTGTATTTGACTGTGTTTAGGTAAAATCAGAGGTGTTTATAATATGAATAATAAGATATTTTTATGCGGCTACATTATTTACCTTACTGGTTTTACTTCGTGATGCACAACAGACCTGTTATTGTACTTCAGCTCAGATATTTATATACAGTACAATTCAAAGAACTGATTCTCATTCTTCTACCTACTGCTTAAAAAATGTAGGACAGCAAACCAAATAAAGAGAGGTCATAAATCATCATAGTACAGATGTTGAAAAGAGAAAGTGCTTTTTTGGTCTGTCAATGTATCACAGGAATTTTTAAGTTATGAAATCCATAAAGAATAGTTTCATGACTGAAAACAAAAAAAGGAAGACATGGATTAATTGAACAAAGAAATACAGGATTCTTTAGAGCTGATTCAGAGCCAGTGGAGGAAGTTATCTGTTTTGAAAGGTCTAAGATGCAAAAGAATTTTGTGACTTGGATACCAACTCCTCTTAGCCCAAGGCTAAGATAATATGGCATCCCTAATTAGGGTAGGGAGCCAAGGCGGATTCCTATACATTTGCCTCTTTAACCTATTAGACTATGTTCCATATCAGTCTAATGTGTTAGTAGGAGGTGCACAGGGAGTCTTGAGTCCAAAAACATGAGCCAAGTGAAACTCTAACTCAGACAAGATTAACATCTCACATCAGAACACCTCAGATGGCAGAGAACCTCCTTCCTTCTGAGATACCCATTTTATAATTGATCCAAACATGATCTCCCTTTACCTTTTGCTCATTTTCCTCTGGCACCTAGAGAAAGATCTATCCCCTGTTCCACATGGTAGTTTCAAACATGTGAAGACAGTACTGAAGTTCCCCAGCTTACATGTCCAATTGAATATGGTTCTCCCAAGAAAACATTCTCAGCTCTGTCATTTTTAAAATGGTAACATAATGGTATTGTGTTTCTCTTAATTACACATCATTATATGAGTTACTGTTCACTCCAATACATTTAAAACTGTCACTCAGCACACCCCAAACACATTCCTATTGTTGTAGAGAACTTATTTTCTGCTCACAGGTAATATATCATACCTTGTACAACATTTACAATGACCCACTCTTCCTCCCACATTGCCAGTTTGATTCATCAATTGAATTACTTCCGTACCATTAATGAGCTCTCACTGCATTTACACATGCACACACACACAGAGAGAAATGTTATGACAACCTAAAGCAATGAGGCCTAAAAAATAATTTTGAATTGAACTAAATGAATGTTCACCGTATTTTTGGGAGATAAGTGTTATTGTTACTTATTCAATGGGCAGTTTAAATATTTGCCTTTTCCGTGCAATAACTTATGTATAAGACAGCAAAGCAATAACCTCATCTATAGTAGAGTTCCTTCTCCAATGGGCTTTTCACTTAGTATTTTACCTGATGACGCAAATAATTGAGATCACTGTCATCTTCTACATACTTCTCTATTCCAATACTTGGTTCTATTTCAAATTTCTGTTAAGGTGCAAGTATCAACTCTGGGATCCCAGTCAAGTATTTCAGATTGGTCCTTGTCTTTCTCTTTCGTTAACTGAAAAATAAATGGCTCCTCTTTTGAGATTCTTCACTGCATTCTTTATATTTCTCAACTGAGAACTGCACACAACTGAGACTCAGGTACACTCATCATTGACAAAAACAAGAGAAAGAAGAGGAAAGAAAACTTAGAGATGAATGATGTTAGCTCTCACCTGTCACAGGATCTGTGAGAATGAACACAGATTGTTAATTTTAATTATTAGTTTTGTTGTACTTATCCTCCCTAAAAGTTTTAAATTTCCTGTTGAATGTTCATGGTATGTGCAAGGAATGTTTCAATAGCACTAAAGATGTATCACTCATTGCACAGATTATCAGAGCTTTCAAATGCAGTCGATATTTGGAGAACAAAATTTTAAAATGTATACACATATACATAGATATCTTTACTTTGGGCAAATTATATATAAGAGGCATGTATTATTTCTCAGTAGTTACTGATCTGTGTAGTTATGTGAAACTCTTGCTTTCATTTTTAATATTCATATAGTGGGATCAGTTGGTGAGAAAAATATAAGACTGCTCTTTACATCTTACTTACCTATTCCAATATAAGAATAGAGGATTTAAAAGCCAAATTAAACTGACGGGAAATTGTATATTTTGGGTGGCTCAGATGGTAAAGAATCTGCCTTCAATGTGGGAGACCCAGTTTGATCCCTGGATCAGGAAGATCCCCTAGAGAAGGGAATGGCTACACACTCCAGTAACACTGGGAAGGTCAGTTTTCACTCCAGTCCCAAAGAAAGGCAATGCCAAAGAATGCTCAAATTACCACACAATTGCACTCATCTCACATGCTATCAAAGTAATGCTCAAAATTCTCCAAGCCAGGCTTCAACAGTACATGAACTGTGAACTTCCAGATGTTCAAACTGGATTTACAAAAGGCAGAGGAACCAGAGATCAAATTGCCAACATCCACTGGATCATAGAAAAAGCAAGAGAGTTCCAAGAAAACATCTACTTCTGCTTTACTGACTATGCTGAAGCCTTTCACTGTGTGGATGACAACAAACTGTAGAAAATTCTTCAAGAGATGGGAATACCAGACCACCTGATCGGCCTCCTGAGAAATGTGTATGCAGGTCAAGAAGCAACAGATCGAACTGGACATGGAACAACTGACTGGTTCCAAGTTGGGAAAGGAGTACGTCAAGGCTGTATATTGTCACCCTGCTTATTTAATTTATACACAGAGTACATCATGTGAAATGCTGGGTTGGATGAAGCACAAGCTGGAATCAAGATTGCCAGGAGAAATATCAATAACCTCAAATATGCATATGACACCATCCTTATGGCAGAAAGTAAAGAGGAACTAAAGGGCCTCTTGATCAAAGTGAAAGAAAATAGTGAAAAGTTGGCTTAAAACTCAACATTCAGAAAATGAAGATCATGGCATCCAATCCCATTACTTCATGGGAAATAGATGGGGAAACAATGGAAAGAGTGACAGCCTTTATTTTGGCGGGCTCCAAAGTCACTGCAGATGGTGACTGCAGCCATGAAATTAAACGGCACTCCTTGGAAGAAAAGCTATGATAAAAATAGACAGCATATCAAAAAGCAGAGACATTACTTTACCAACAAAGGTCCATCTAGTCCAACCTATGGTTTTTCCAGTAGTCATGCATTGATGTGAGAGTTGGACTATAAAGAAAGTTGAGCACTGAAGAATTGATGCTTTTGAACTGTCATGTTGGAGGAGACTCTTGAGAGTCCCTTGGACTGCAAGGAGATCAAACCAGTCCATCTTGAAGGAAATCAGTCCTGAATATTTATTGGAAGGACTGATATTAAAGCTGAAACTCCAATACTTTGGCCACCTGATTTGAAGAACTGACTCATTTGAAAAGACTCTGATGCTGGGAAAGATTGAAGGTAGGAGGAGAAGGGGATGACAGAGGATGAGATGGTTGGATTGCATCATGGACTCAGTGGACATGTATTTGAGCAAGCTCTGGGAGCTGGTGATGGACAGGGAAGCCTGGTGTGCTGCAGTCCATGGGGTCACAAAATATTAGACATGATTGATCATCTGAACTGAACTGAAGAGACAGGTGAGGGTCCCTGAAGAGGCTATGCAAGTACTTCAAAAGAGAAAGTCAAGTTTAACTATGGACCAAGGCCAGGAGTGACAGCCTCCTGGGGCTCACATGGTAAAGAATCTGTGTGCAATGTAGGAGACCCAGGTTCGATCCCTAGGTCAGGAAGATCTCCTGGAGAAGGAATGGTAACCCACTTTAGTATCCTTGCCTGGAGAATCCCATGGACAGTGAGCCTGGCAATCTTCAGTCCTGGGACCACTAAGAGTGGATGCCACTGAGCAACGAACACGTTCACTTTCAAGGCCAGGAGTTCAGTTGACTTCAAGTATCAGTTGGTCTTGCAATCCCTTTGCAGGCTCCAGCCTCAAGCTCATACAGGCTAGAGAACATGTTAATATTTAATCAAGTTTTTAATTAGAATCTTGGTCTGGACATGCTAATTAATTAGAATCTTGGTCTGGACATGCTAATTAATTAGAATCTTGGTCTGGACATGCTAATAACTGAAACAAGACAGTGTGTGTGATTACATAAACAGCATAAATTGCAGGGACTTCAATTTCATCCAGGTTTTCATTCAAGAATAGGGAAGAATTCTACCATTGCATAAGACTTAATAAGGCTGCAGGAAACAAAATATATAGTTTAATTCTTACAGTTACAGTGCATGATTCTTGCTACTCTGGAGGGAGAAGTAGGACCTCAGAAGACACTAGCTTCAGGACATCCCTAGGAGACCAGATGGTGGACTTTGAAGCTGTAAATTTAGGCAAAATGCCCTCTCTCCAGCCTAGTGAGAAACCAGTGGTCCCTCCCATCCTCAGGGGACCAGTCCCACATGATCAATATGCACTGACAAATAGAAAATGAAATCCAACCCCCCCAAAAAACTGGAGGACTTCTTTATATAATTTTAGATTTTATATAATTTGGGGGACCTGATAATCTGCAATAGAAGAATTTTTTTACCTGTTACTCAGAGTCAAATTTATCTTGATTTAGAAATATGTATATTTGATACCTAAATGTTGTTTTGGTTGTTTTATTAAAAAGATCATAATACTTGCTTCATCCCAAAAAGTTTGTGGAATAAAAGGAAATGCATGGCAGTAGTTGAATCAGGACATGAAGTGGGTGAAAAGGCCATTGGAAGGGCATCTATCAGTCATGGGTGAGTACTGAATTGGTAACTTCTACAGACAATTCACAAACAGCCTGGAGTTTCTGTGCATTGATATTATGTCTGCAGCACCTACGACCTATTTTGCTGTCTGCCATGTAGCTATATACAGCATGAATACTCTAAGCACATTTTGGAAGTCTTCTAATCTTGCTTCCCTTTCCTTCCAAGTTTTCTGTGAGTGTTGTTCTTTTTTTTTTTTTTTAACCTTAATAGGTAGGAGTTTTATGCCTCAAGAAATACAGTGCAATTTTATGGCTCTTCCTGATGAGTGGATTTTTCAGCAACCATATGGTGTGGCTGGCTTTGACTCTAATAACATTCCGAGTCTGTGAAGCAGCTTGTTCATTCCAATCTTTCTTAAGCCTTGCTATATTGACTGCAGTCTTTGATAAGCCAAGTTGTTGAGTTTTCGGTCTCTTCCAGAAGGTTTAAATAAGAAAGTTTGCAAGTAAGCTTTGGTTGAGCTTTATTTTGCAAAACTTACTTTTTCCTATGCCAAAAGGCATGATACATTTATGGCTTAACTTTCATTTTCTTTTTGATTCTTTCAGAAAATATTTGCTTCTCAAGCTTTTACACATGAAATATGTGTCTCTCAAGATAATGACCCTTTGCAATTTATATGTAACAGAATATTTTCTTTCTGTCATAGTTTCAGAGTTTACACTTACTGAAATTCTTTGAAATGTGCTAATTTTGCAATTATTTCAGCATTTAAAGAAGTAAAATATTCCATAGTATTATGAGTTGGTTTTCTAAAGAACTCTTTTTTTTTTTCCATACATGAACATTTAAGATATATTATATGCCTACCACAGTACCTTCCATGAAGAAACTTAATGTCCAGAATACTACTACTACTGCTATTAGTAATAAAAATAATAAATATAGGTAACATTTGTTGTGTGGTTCCTACTTACCAGGCACCCACTGTAGACTTTTACATGTTGGATATGAATTAATTCTCATGCATACATAAATGGATACTATATTCATTTCTTTTAACATTAAAGGAAAATGAGACATGGACAAATTAATTATTTTTCCTCTCACAGATTACAAACGTCATACAGATGGTACACCTTGAATTCAAATTTAGGCAGCTCTATTCTCTAGAATTATCTTGCCTTTCTAGACAAGAGATGGGAATGATTAAAATATTTCTGGTGAAAGGGAGTTCAGCTCATGAAAGGTATGCTACTGCTACTGCTAAGTCACTTCAGTCATGTCCGACTCTGTGCGACCCCATAGACGGCAGCCCACCAGGCTCCCCCGTCCCTGGGATTCTCCAGGCAAGAACACTGGAGTGGGTTGCCATTTCCTTCTCCCATGAAAGGTATAGGAGTCTTATAAACAAAATAGGGGTTTTTCTTGGGCATTATATAGATTATTGAGGGGATTTAAGTGAGGCACTAACATAATTAGATGCAAATTCACAAAACTCTGTGGTGAATAGTCAAGTATTATTCCTAAATTTCTCATTTGTGTTGCTGAGTGAATGGAGTGTGTGTGTGTGTGTGTGTGTGTGTGTGTGTGTGTGTGTGTATAGTGACAGAAAGTGGAGAAGTGAGTGAGAAAAATAACAAACTGGAGTTTGGAAATGTTGAATTTGACACTCACATAGAGATTGGCACTGAAGGTATGGATGTTATTTATTGCAAGGGTTATCTTTTGAACATCATAAAATGTGGAGAGAAGAGAGCCAACAACTCAGTAAAACACCAATAATTAGAGGAGTCCCAGAAGACAAGGAGTCAATACAGTTGCCAGATGGTAATTCTGAACAGTGGTGAGAACACAAATCTAGCTGGTGTCATGAAAGCCAAGAAAGAGGGCATTTCAGGAGACAGGACAAGTGTCATATATTCTTAGGAAAGGCTTAGTAATTCGAAGATTGAAAAAGATTCTGTTGGGATATATTAACAATGAGATTGTTGGCAATCCTGTTATGAGTAATTTCAGTGGAATGATGAGCTCCACAAAGGAAGCTGAAATTGATGGGAAAAAACTGGAAGGTGAAGAAACAGAAATAGTAAATGTAACACCTCTTCAAGAGGCTCATCTATGAAGGGAAGGGGCAAAAATAAATGTTATCCTAAAAAAATTAGGGCTGATCAGTCAGTTCAGTAGTTCAGTCGTGTCCAACTCTTTGCGACCCCATGAACCACAGCACACCAGGCCTCCCTGTCCATCACCAACTCCCAGAGTCCACCCAAACCCACGTCCACTGAGTCGATGATGCCATCCAACCATCTCGTCCTCTGTTGTCCCCTTCTCTTCCTGCCCTCAATCTTTCCCAGCATCAAGGTCTTTTCCAATGAGTTAGCTCTTTGCATCAGGTGACCAAAGTATTAGAGTTTCAGCTTCAACATCAGTCCTTCCAAAGAACACCCAGGACTGATCTCCTTTAAGGATGGACTGGTTGGATCTCCTTGCAGTCCAAGGGACTCTCAAGAGTCTTCTCCAACACCACAGTTCAAAAGCATCAATTCTTCAGCACTCAGCTTTCTTTATAGTCCAACTCTCACATCCATACATGACCACTGGAAAAACCATAGCCTTGACTAGACAGACCTTTGTTGGCAAAGTAATGTCTCTGCTTTTTAATATGCTGTCTAGGTTGGTCATAACTTTCCTTCCAAGGAGTAAGCATCTTTTAATTTCCTGGCTGCAATCACCATCTGCAGTGATTCTGGAGCCCAGAAAAATAAAGTCTGACATTGTTTCCACTGTTTCTCCAT
>NW_011495039.1:4244729-4255013 GCF_000754665.1 Bison bison bison | reverse complement strand
AGGCCATGAAGTGATGGGCCCAGATGCCATGATCTTCGTTTTCTGAATGTTGAGCTTTAAGCCAACTTTTTCACTCTCCTCTTTCACTTTCATCAAGAGGCTCTTTAGTTCTTCTTCCCTTTCTGCCGTAAGGGTGGTATCATCTGCATATCTGAGGTTATTGATATTTCTTCTGGCAATCTTGATTCCAGCTTGTGCTTCCTCCAGCCCAGCTTTTCTCATGATGTACTCTGCATATAAGTTAAATCAGCACGGTGACAATATACAGCCTTGATGTACTCCTTTTCCTCTTTGGAACCAGTCTGTTGTTTCATGTCCAGTTCTAACTGTTGCTTCCTGACCTGACTACAGGTTTCTCGAGAGGCAGGTCAGGTAGTCTGGTATGCCCATCTCTTTCACAATTTTCCACAGTTTATTGTGATCCACACAGTCAAAGGCTTTAGCATAGTCAATAAAGCAGGCATAAGTCAATAAAATTGGCATAAGTCAATAAAAAATAGTGCTGATAACCTTAAACAAAAAATACTCCTAATGATCTGGCACTAAAAAGGTAGACACAGATATAGGCATCGGTGTTTATGTTTTGTAAATGGATGTAGTGTCAAGAACTTCAAGTCCCCTGCAATGATACAGCAAGGTTGAGAGAAGGGGGAGGTGTTTAGGCAGATTAGAAAGGCCGAATTAGCTATTTGTGGGAAAAAGAAAGGAGCTGATTTAGGGGAATCTAAACGGATGAGTAAACAGTGTTGAGGAACAAGGAGAGGCTACAGCTCATGGCATGATCTGGGAGCTGGTCCTATTTTCTCCTGAAGAATGTAGCATCCTGCACAAGGTAGACAGATACATTCCTTCATGCTTGGAGTTCTTCTAGAAACTGAAGAATTTATTAGTGTAAGGTGAATATATTACTAACAGAGGACTTTAAAAAACAGTTCATGTTATCCAGTTTGATTAGTGGTAGAAAGAACTCTTTAATAAGTACCAATTATGTACCACATATAAGGGGTTACAGGAGAGGACAAAATAGTTACATACGTGTCCTGCCCTCAATCATGTTAGTAGCTGATATAGAAATAAATGAATCCTCATAAATGTATGCTGCTGCTGCTGCTGCTAAGTCACTTCAGTCATGTCCGACTCTGTGCGACCCCACAGATGGCAGCCCACCAGACTCCCCCATCCCTGGGATTCTCCAGGCAAGAGCACTGGAGTGGGTTGCCATTTCCTTCTCCAATGCGTGAAAGCGAAGTCGCTCAGTCATGTCCGACTCCTAGCGAACCCATGGACTGCAGCCTACCAGGCTCCTCTGTCCATGGGATTTTCCAGGAAAGAGTACTGGAGTGGGGTGCCGTTGCCTTCTCCAATAAATGTATAGTTACTACCAATAATATTAATTGCTCTGAAAGAAAGCTAAGATATATGGTGAAAGGCTGAGGGTGGAATGTTTTAGATCAGATATCCTGGAAACATTCAGGGTGGTGGCTTCACAGAGAAGACCCATTGTGGAGTGCTCTCAGGACACTTGTGGAGACACTGATGAAGCAGGATAGGGTTGAGGGAGAGGCTGGGCCACAATGAGGTTGCACCTGAGCTCTCAGTGGACCCTATGGAGGTCTAGCTGCTAGACAGTCCTTCAAAGCTATCCCAAATTAAGGGAAGGAAACAAAGCTTTGCATCTTCATGGGCACTGGCTACCGACTGCCTCCCTGGAAGAATTTATCACTGAGGGGAAGGTGCTCCCTGTGGCTACTGAAGAAATTCACAGTGAAAGGGCTATCAGTGAGCTCTTAGCAGTCTGTTTTTCCAACAGCTGGGGTTGGTGCGTCAGCCCTAAAGGGGGTATCTGAGGGAATCATCATGTAATGATCATAGTCTACTACCAAGTGGTATGGGCTTCCCTGATGGGTCAATCAGCAAAGAGTCTGCCTGCAGTGTAGGAGACCCAGGTTCGATCCCTGGGTTGGGAAAATCCTCTGGAAAAGCAACTGGCAACCCACTCTGCTATTCTTGCCTGGGAAATCCCACGGACAGAGGAGCTTGACAGGCTACAGCTCCTGGGGTCATAAGAGTTGGACACGACTTAGTGACTAAACCACGACCATGACCAAGTGGTATAGATCCACCTGTATCTTCCAATTAGTTGTCCATCTCTGGAAATAACTCCTTCATGGCTCTTATTGACCTTTCCTGGGAAACTTACAAAAGAAGGGCCATAGGATGAACCACTGCTGCCTCATGTGACCTCTTCAGTTCAGTTCAGTCACTCAGTTGTGTCTGACTCTTTGCGACCCCATGAATTGTAGCACACCAGGCCTTCCTGTCCATCACCAACTCCCGGAGTTCACTCAGACTCATGTCCATCGAGTCAGTGATGCCATCCAGCCACCTCATCCTCTGTTGTCCCCTTCTCCTCCTGATCCTTTCCAGCATCAGAGTCTTTTCCAATGAGTCAACTCTTCGCATGAGGTGGCCATAGTATTGGAGTTTCAGCTGCAACATCAGTCCTTCCAAAGAACACCCAGGACTGATCTCCTTTAGAATGGACTGGTTGGATCTCCTTGCAGTCCAAGGGACTCTCAAGAGTCTTCTCCAACACCACAGTTCAAAAGCATCAATTCTTTGGTGCTCAGCTTTCTTCACAGTCCAACTCTCACATCCATACATGACCACTGGAAAAACCATAGCCCTGATTAGATGGACCTTTGTAGGCAAAGTAATGTCTCTGCTTTTGAATATGCTATCTAGGTTGGTCATAACTTTTTTCCAAGGAGTAAGCATCTTTTAATTTTATGGCTGCAGTCACCATCTGCAGTGATTTTGGAGCCCCAAAAAATAAAGTGTGACCACTTAGTAGTAACTAATACTCATCAACCTGCTCCACCATACAGTCCACGTTTTCCTCATTCTCAGCTAACCCCCTTGCTTGCTAGGTGGTTTTCTTGGTAAAGTATGTGAGATCTTTGTCCTTGAAGGATCTGAGTTCCTAGTCAGCATGCTCTTCTCAGACAATGGCTGCTGTGCTTGTTCATTATTATTAAAACTGGCCATGGAAGCAGAGGCATACCCCAGTGAGTCCCTTGAGCACAACACATGTTTAGTCCCATTTTGCACATGATCAGGATAGGTGTCTTGCCAAGATACCTATTGGGATGGCGATTCCCTGTTTTTCCTGAATTTTCCTTGGTGTGAAGAGTATGAAGTTACTGGAGGGTTGAAAGTTGAATGGGGCTCTTACTGTGTCCTTGGTAAGACAGGAAGCTCAAACTTTCCTATTGGGTTCTTGGGAGTGATAGTAACTAGGGCTATTGATACTTCCAACTTTTTGGTTCCTAGTGCAAGTGTTTGAGATCTTGAAGACAAACCAATGTATAAAGTTCCTTCATCCAAGGTATATACTGTGTTCTGGAGGATGTAACCCTTCCTTCTCTGTTACAAGCTGAACTGTGTTGTTTTTCAGTTGCTAAGTCATGTCTCACTTTCTGCAACCTCATGGACTGCAGCACGCTAGGCTTCCCTGTCTTTCATCTCCTGGAGTTTGCTCAAACTCATGTTCATTGAGCTGATGATGCCATCCAACCATCTCATCCTCTGTCACCCCCTTCTCCTCCTGCCCTCAATCTTTCCTAGCATCAGGGTCTTTTCCAATGAGCTGGCTCTTCACATCAGGTGGCCAAAGTATTGGAGCTTCAGCACCAGTCCTTTCAGTGAACAGTCAGGGTTGATTACCTTTAAGACTGACTTCCCAAATTCCTATTTTGAAGTCATGAACCCCTGTATCATATAATATGACTATATTTGGAGAGAGGAGCTTTAAAGAGATGATTAAGGTAAAATGAGGCCCATCCAACTCAGTGTCCTTATTAAAAGAGGAAATAAAAACAGTGACACTAAGGGTGTGCTTGGGCAGAGAGATTAACTACGTGAAAACGTATCAAGAGGCTGCCAACTGCAAGCCAAGGAAGCGGCCTCGGGGGGAACCAAACCTGCCTTTACCTTTGACCTCTAGCCTCTAGAACTGAAAGAAAATAAATGTCTGTTATTTAAGCCTGTGACCACAGAGACAAGGAAATCAGTCCTGAATATTCATTGGAAGGACTGATGCTGAAGCTCCAATACTTTGGCCACCGGATGCAAACAGTCAGCTCATTGGAAAAGACTCTGATGCTGGGAAAGATGAGGCAGGAGGAGAAGGGAGCGACAGGGTGAGATGGTTGGATGGCACCATCAACTCAATGGATGTGAGTTTGAGCAAACTCTAGGAGATAGTGAAGGACATGCTGTAGTTCATGGGGTTGCAGAGAGTCAGACATGACCTAGCAACTCAACAAAGCAAATTAATACACTCTCAAACCAAATTGATGCATATGTGGTCAGACCCATTCTACCATTCAGCAGGTTAGTAACTTCTGGGAGGTTTATATATTATAGGCTCAGGGGATCCCATGGTCATGTGCCCACTGCCATATCTTGGTCTCTAATAAAGCTAGTCCTTTGTTCAAGGCATAGACATGCAGGATGCTGTGCCAGTAGATAAAAATTTTTTCTGTATGTTTTCAGATAGAGAGGATGGCCAAGTCTTTGTGGGTAGGAAAGGCAAATGTATAATCAGTGTATGAATTTTACTTGCTCATCTTTCTAGCTTGGAGATTTCAAGTACAATTAACTCTCCACGAAGTGGTTGGCTAGTTTTCTTTAGGGTTGGCATCATATCAGAGGTTCAGTAATGGAATCTATTTTGGCCAGTTAAACATACAGCAGGGGCAGTAACTTGAACTGCCTTACAGATACTGCCTGTGTATAACCTCCCTCTCTGCCACCATAGCATCTCTATTATGCTCCCCTTGTCCCAGTACTGGGCTGACCAATGACAGCAACTGGCTGTCTTTCAGTTTTAGTCACTGCATGCATGCTAAATTGCTTCAGTCGTGTCTAACTCTTTGTAACTCTATGGATTATAGCCTGCCAGGCTCCTCTGTCCATGGGATTCTCCAAGCAAGAATACTGGAGTGGGTTGCCATGCCCTCATCCAGGGGATCTTATCAACCCAGGGGTCCAACCTGTGTCTCTTACGTCTCCTGCATTGGCAGGCAGGTTCTTTAGCACTAGCACCACTGGGAAGGTATTATTTCTACCTTTTTGATTAGTCTCTCTTCTGAGGTTCATGCTCTCTAGTGGGCATTAACACGCTGTACAAATAAATTCAGACTGTATTTTCCGCCATATATCCAGCCTCTTCCCTCAATTAGTCTACACTGTAAAACCAAGACATACCCTTTTTGGATGCCTATGTAGTCTACAGTAATACTTTGGCCACCTGATGCAAAGAACTGGCTCATTGGAAAAGATCTTGATGCTGGGAAAGATTGAAGGCAGGAGGAGAAGGAAATGACAGAGGACAAGATGGTTGGATGGCATCACCGACTCAATGGACTTCAGTTTGGGTAGACTCCGGGAGTTGGTGATGGACAGGGAGGCCTGGCGTGCTGCAGTCCATGGGGTCATAGAGTCGGACACGACTGAGTGACTGAACTGAACTGAATATTGTGTTTGGGCTTCCCTGGTGGCTCAGTTGGTAAAGTATCCGCCTGCAATGTGGGAGACCTGGGTTCGATCCCTGGGTTGGGAAGATCCCCTGGAGAAGGGAACGGCTACCCACTCTAGTATCCTGGCCTGGAGAATTCCATGGACTGTATAGTCCATGGGGTCGCAAAGAGTCAGACACAACTGAACGACTTTCACTCATTTCACGAAAACTGTTTCGTTAGCATTCTCCATACCTCTCTCACAGTAGCCCTGTGATCTCACTGTGCTCCTTACTGTATAAAGTACATTCTCCATTGCTTCTAACAGTGAAGTGCAACCACCTCATTCTAGCATCCTATCATCACCAGCACCGTCATGAAGCCCTAACAGGAGCAGAATGTTCTATCATCAGCTACTGTCTACAGAAGAAACCCTTCACTGAACTTCCCAATGATGCTGCTGCCCCTCTCACTGGGCATTTCTAACTGCTTTGGTAAATGGAAGGTTCCCTTGGCCCTCCCCTGGAACCTATTCCAGCCTAAGGGAGTACATCTATTCTAGAAAGTTTATCTCCAGGACCTTTTTAAACCCTTACTCCACTACCAGCTACAGCATTTCTGACATTTATACTTTACAAAAGAATCTGCCTGCGATGCAGGAGACCCGAGTTCAATCCCTGAATCAGGAAGATACCCTGGAGAAGGAAATGGCAACTCCAGTATTTTTGCCTGGAGAATTCCATGGACAGAGAAGTCTGGTGGGCGATAGTCCATGGGGTCCCAGAGAGTTGGTCATGGTTGAGATACTAACACTTTTTAACTAAGGAAGACCATAATTTTTTACAAATTTCAAGAGTCACCTTAGCCATGTATTAGTACTATCTCCTAGGACACTTGTCAGACTTTTATTCTCTGGAAAAGTAGCCCACATCAATAATCTTTCCTGATCAGACTTATTTCTGTTTCCCTGAGTACATCTCACAATCCAGTTCCATTGTCTCCCAGCTCTTGCTGATATGTATCAGCTAGATCCTGCAGTTCCTTCAGTATCCTTCAAGATAGAATCTACCTCTTTTCCTGGCAGATCAGGCTCATTCTTGTTCAGGCTATGCTGGGATTTGACTTTTTTCTTTTTGATACGGTTATTGAAATGGTGCTACAGTGGTAGGTGGGAGGAGATCATTGGGGACAGAAGCACCATCTTGCAAAGTGTCTTGAGGCATCTACATAGTCCTCAAACCAGGGGAGCCACTGAATTCTAACAAAGAGTATATGGTCAATTTTTCAAGTCCAGCAGGTTCAGGAGAATTTGGGGGTGTGAAGTTCTCAACAGGATTCATTTAGAAATCCTCATTCTGTATCTTAGGGTCCCCTCTTTTCTTATTTGGGCTCTGATCTTAGAGCAGAAGACTGCCAGGTGAGAATGCAAACTCACCTACAGTTCTGTTATTTTTAGGATAGAGTCATGTACCTGATCCTCTGCTACCTCTTCCTCCCACATCAAGAGATTAGGATTTCTTTAAATGCAATTGATGCCCTGCAGCCTTTACATCTTGCGATCTATTGGGGAATAATTACTCTGAGCCTAACATTTTCTCTTGACAATAAATCAAATGGAACTCATCAAGAGCCACCTCTTTCTACAGGCTTTCAGTTCAGTTCAGTTCAGTTGCTCGGTTGTGTTCAACTCTTTGCAGCCCTGTGGACCGCAGCATGCCAGGCCTCCCTGTCCATCACCAACTCCTGGAGCTTACTGACCCATGTCCATTGACTCAGTGATGCCATCCAACCATCTCATCCTCTGTTGTCTCCTTCTCCTCCTGCCTTCAATCTTTCCCAGCATCAGGGTCTTTTCAAATGAGTCAGCTATTTGATTCAGGTGACCAAAGTATTGGAGCTTCAGCTTCAACATCAGTCCTTCTAATGAATATTCAGAACTGATTTCCTTTAGGATGGACTGGTTAGATCTCCTTGCAGTCCAAGGGACTCTTAAGAATCTCCTCCAACAGGACAGTTCAAAAGCATCAATTCTTCAGTGCTCAGCTTTCTTTATAGTCCAACTCTGATATCCATACATGACCACTGGAAAAACCATAGCCTTGACTAGACAGACCTTCATTGGCAAAGTAATGTCTCTGCTTTTTAATATGCTGTCTAGGTTGGCCATAGCTTTTCTTCCAGGGAGCAAGTGTCTTTTAATTTCATTGCTGCAGTCATCATGTGCAGTGATTTGGGAGCCCAAAAAAATAAAGTCTGTCACTGTTTCCATTGTTTCTCCATCTATTTGCCATGAAGTAATGGGATTGGAGGCCATGATCTTAGTTTTCTGAAGGTTGAGCTTTAAGCCAACTTTTTCACTCTCCTCTTTCACTTTCATCAAGAGGCTCTTTAGTTCTTCTTCCCTTTCTACCATAAGGGTGGTGTCATCTGATATCTGAGGTTATTGATATTTCTCCCGGCAATCTTGATTCCAGCTTGTGCTTCTTCCAATCCAGCATTTCTCAAGATATATTCTGCATATAAGTTAAATAATCAGGGTGACAATATACAGCCTTGACGTGCTCCCTTCCCGATTTGGAACCAGTCTGCTGTTCCATGTCCAGTTCTACAGGCACTGCCATTAACTAATTTGCTCATCCCTCCCATGCACCAAAAATATTATTGCTGATATTGGACCCTACCAGTTCATCACCAGTGAATGCTTAATTCTGAACTAGAGAATGCCAGAGGCTATCCACGCCCATCCTAACATTGATGATGGTGTCTTATTACCCTCCAGGCACTGAACAGTTCCGCACTAAGGTTTTCACTTTATAGTTGACTTCCTAGGACTATTCCTGATATGATCTTAGGTTTGGTTCTCTGGAGACAAACTCTGAGGGGAAAAAAAAAAAAAGTTGTGTATGTGTGTACCAGGAAGAGCTCTATGGAGATGTCTGTGAAGAAGTGGGAAAGATAGCACTGAACAGACAGAGATGTTGACCTGTCATGCAACTGAGGCCTGAATAAATCCTACATGGATATCTGGAGCTCAGCTGTCTCAACTTGATGCAAAGGGTCAGACATTTTTATAGCCACATTAGACATGGCATAGCCCTCTGCAAATGACCATTTTCACTGAAAGATACAAATGTGAGCAATTGACATCCGCTATTTCTAGCATCAACTTCACCTCTGACAAAAAGGGGATGTGAATGAAGTACGTGGCATTTATTACAGGAGAATTCAAAGTAAGGCTTATAGTTTTGTGAAGGAATATATAGATTAAGCATATAAAAAGGAAATATTAAAGTAAATAGTGAGAGAAGAGATTTCAGGCAGAAAGTAAGACCATATGTGAAGGTTCAGATACTAGGAAAGAGCTTGTCCTTCCAAAGAACTTAAAAAAATCCATTGTGAAGTGGAGCAGGCAAGGCAGAAAGTGGCTAGAGAGATAAGTCTCAGCTAGATCATGGAGGATCCTGTTAAGGATTTCAAATTTTTATGTAACATAATGGGAAGTCTTAAAGAATAAAGAGTCAAGAAGTTTAAGAAGTCACAGTAACATCATCAGTTCTATGCTTTTTTTTTTTTTCTTTTTTAAAAGATCTCTTTGGGGGGACAAAATTGAGAATTGTTTGGAAACTGGCCAGAATACAACCAGAGAGAACTTTCAATGATTGTGCAGATAAAGAACAGTGAAGAAAGAAAATTTGTGACAGAGCCAAAATCCACAAGACTTCACCATGGATAAGACATGAACACTGAAGGAAAGGCAAGTGTCACGAAAGACTAGAACAGCATTCTGGCTTGAAAACTAGATGGATGGTGTTGTGATATAAGGAGGTGAAGGCTGAAGTTCTAGAAGAGTCTACAGTCAAGTCAGCACTTGTGCCATGCCTGATGGTAATATCAAGGCAGCTGGATATGGAAATGGAACTCCAATGAGAATGTTAAGCCAAAAAAAAAAAAAAAATTTAGGATTATAGACTATACTTAAATTCAAGGGAAAGAATGAACTCAAATATGAAGAAGGTATAGATTGGGAACATAAAAGATCTCTGGTAAAAGACATGAAAGATATTGTCAAGTTGGGTAGAGGATAAACTCTTATGTAATTCATGCATACACAGACTATCACATTATTATGTACATACATATCATACTGTACATAATACATTACATATATAACATTAATTATATCCCCCATGCTTATAAGCATGAACATTACTCTGATGGTACACAATACCAATATTTAGTCATATATTAATTATTTAGCCCATGCTTATAAACATACACACTATATTATTATTATTACATAGTACATATTGTTATTGATTGTACATAGCACATTAGATCAAATCAAGTCAACATGTGTATCATATCCAACAGATCACACACATTGGCAGGTGTCCCTCCTCTCACTCAGGCCCACTACTTGTGCAGTTTCCTAAGTATTAATGAACTTTATCAGTTCAGTTCAGTTCAGTTGCTCAGTCATGTCCGACTCTTTGCAACCCCATGAATCACAGCACACCAGGCCTCCCTGTCCATCACCAACTCCCGGAGTACACTCAGACTCACGTCCATGTGATACCATCCAGCCATCTCATCCTCTGTCGTCCCTTTCTCCTCCTGCCCCCAATCCCTCCCAGCATCAGAGTCTTTTCCAATGAGTCATCTCTTCGCATGAGGTGGCCAAAGTACTGGAGTTTCAGCTGTAGCATCAGTCCTTCCAAAGAACACCCAGGACTGATCTCCTTTAGAATGGACTGGTTGGATC
>NW_011495039.1:4242043-4244629 GCF_000754665.1 Bison bison bison | reverse complement strand
GGTGACCAAAGTATTGGAGCTTCAGCTTCAACATCAGTCCTTCTAATGAATATTCAGAACTGATTTCCTTTAGGATGGACTGGTTAGATCTCCTTGCAGCCCAAGGGACTCTCAAGAGTCTTCTCCAACACCACAGTTCAAAAGCATCAATTCTTTGGTGCTCAGCCTTCTTCACAGTCCAACTCTCACATCCATACATGGCCACAGGAAAATCCATAGCCTTGACTAGATGAACCTTTGTTGGCAAAGTAATGTCTCTGCTTTTGAATATGCTATCTAGGTTGGTCATAACTTTCCTTCCAAGGAGTAAGCGTCTTTTAATTTCATGGCTGCAGTCACCATCTGCAGTGATTTGGGAGCCCAGAAAACTAAAGTCTGACACTGTTTCCACTGTTCCCCATCTATTTCCCATGAAGTGATGGGACCGGATGCCATGACCTTTGTTTTCTGAATGTTGAGCTTTAAGCCAACTTTATCAGGCATCTTATTACTACCTAGGAGCATCTCACCTAAAATCACCTATTGTTTCACATCTTGCATCCTACATCTTGATGGACTAATGACTAATCAGCCCATGTTCATACATAACTATGGTTTCGTGCATTTGGTATTTTTTTCATTTTTAAAGGGATGCTGTGACTCAGCTATGGCCATCTATGGCCTTAACACAGCCAAATAAATTGTAGTTGGATTTTAGTATTATTTACCAACATCACCAACCATAAGCTGTTATTCAGGCAGTGGTTACAGGACATAAGGAAATTACTGACACATGAGCACACACGTGCACATGCAGGCACACTGAACAGGTAAGTGACCTGCTTAACAAACCCCACTGCTGCTGTTGCGAAGTTGCTTCAGTCGTGTCCGACTGTGTGACCCCAGAGACGGCAGCCCACCAGGCTCCCCCGTCCCTGGGATTCTCCAGGCAAGAACACTGGAGTGGGGTGCCATTTCCTTCTCCAATGCATGAAAGTGAAAAGTGAAAGTGAAGTCACTCAGTCGTGTCCGACTCCTAGTGACCCCATGGACTGCAGCCTACCAGGCTCCTCTGTCCATGGGATTTTCCAGGCAAGAGTACTGGAGTGGGGTGCCATTGCCTTCTAACAAACCCCACAACCCCCACTTAATCCCATGCTCTACCTGACTATAATACATTCCAAACTCCCCAAACAAGGAAAAAATAAAAATACATAGAATGCAGCCATCTACCTAATAAACATGAATAACTTAATCCTCAAAATTAGACCCAACTAACTATAATTGTACCAATGAGATACTTATCTAACATTTATATAGACAGATCTCCCTAGATCTACTATTTTTATCAAAATTTTAACATTTAATTCAATGCAAATCCCTTAAAACAACTATAAACATATTACTTCTCATTGTTAAGAACAGCTTGTTAACATAGCTTAAAACCTAAAGCAAGGCACTGAAAATGCCTAGATGAGTTTACTGACTCCATAAACACATATGTTTGGGGCCCAGCCTTTCTACTAGTTTTAAATAAAATTACACATCCAATCATCCAGGCCCCATGAGAATGCCCTCTAAATCATTAAGATTAAAAGAAGCAGTCATCAAGCACACCACTATTAGCAGCTCATAACACTTTGCTTAACCACACCCTCCACGGGAAACAGCAGTGATAAAAACTAAGCCATAAATGAAAGTTTGACTAAGTTATACTAACTAGCATTGGTAAATTTCATGCCAGCCACTGCGGTCAAATGATTAGCCCAAGTTAATAGAAATTCAGCACAAAGCATGTTAAACAGTGATGTAAAATAAACTTTAAGTTGTAAAAAGCCATTAACTAAAATAAAAATCTACTATGAAAGTGACTTTAATACTTCCTGATTACACAACAGCTAAGACTCACACTGGGATTAGATAATCCACTATGCTTAGCCCTCAACTCAAATAATTATAATAAATAACATTATTGGTCAGAGTATTACTAGCAACGGCTGAAAACTCAAATGACTTGGCAGTGCTTCACACCACTCTAGAGGAGCCTGCTCTATAATCAATGAAACCCAATAAACCTCACCAACTCTTGCTAATTCAGTCTACATACTACATTCAGTTTAAATCCTAAAAGAGATAAAAGCAAGCATAATTATTACACATAAAGACATTAGATTAGGGTGTAACCTATGGGTCAGAATAAATGGGCTACATTTCCTACTTTAATATATTTCTCACCACTCAAAAGATTTTATGAAAACTAAAAACCAAAGGAGGATTTAGTAAATTAAGAATAGAAGTGGTTAATGAATAAGACTACAAAGCACACACACACACCGTCTGTCACACTCCAAGTATTGTAATAACTTCCTAATCATGTACGAGACGAGATTCAACAAATTGATAAACCAAATCATAGCTTTAATAAAGCACCTAGCTTACACCTAGATTTTGTAATTTGTTAGTACTTTGAACTAAACCTAGCCCAACACTCTCCATTCTGTGAGAATTAAGTGAAGTCGCTCAGTCGTGTCTGACTCTTTGCGACCCCATGGACAGTAGCCAACCAGGCTCCTCTGTCCATGGGATTTTCCAGGCAAGAATACTGGA
>NW_011495039.1:4240830-4241943 GCF_000754665.1 Bison bison bison | reverse complement strand
AGTGGGTTGCCATTTCCTTCTCCAGGGGATCTTCCTGACCCAGGGATTGAACCTGGGTCTCCCGCATTGTAGGCAGACACTTTACCGTCTGAGCCACCAGGGAAGAGTAAGTATAAGCCAGCTAAATAAAACATTTACTCAACATTTAAAGCATAGAAGATAGAAATTTAAAATACCCTATGGCACCATTGGAGAAGGCAATGGCAACCCACTCCAGTACTCTTGCCTGGAAAATCCCATGGACAGAGAAGCCTGGTAGGCTCAGTCCATAGGGTTGTTGAGCCAGACATGACTGAGCGACTTCACTTTCACTTTTCACTTCCATGGATTGGAGAAGGAAATGGCAACCCACTCTAGTGTTCTTGCCTGGAGAATCCCATGGACAGCCAAGCCTGGTGGGCTGCTGTCTACGGGGTCGCACAGAGTCGGACACGACTGAAGCGACTTAGCAGCAGCAGTAGCATGGCACTAATTGCCCTGCTTCATTCCTTATTCCAAGGCCAAATTTGCCTGTTACTCCAGGTATTTCTTGACATCCTACTTTTGCATTCCAGTCCCCTATAATGAAAAAGGACATTTTTGGGGGGTGTTAGTTCTAGAAGGTCTTGTAGGTCTTCATAGAACCATTCAACTTCAGCTTCTACAGCATTACTGGTTGGGGCATAGACCTGGATTACTGTGATATTGAATGGTTTGCCTTGGAAACGAACAGAGATTATTCTGCCATTTTTGAGATTGCATCCAAGTACTGCATTTCGGACTCTTTTGTTGACTATGATGGGGTCCATTTCTTCTAAGGGATTCTTGCCTGCAGTAGTAGATACAGTGGTCATCTGAGTTAAATTCACCCATTCCAGTCCATTTTAGTTCACTGATTCCTAGAATTTCAATGGTCCCTCTTGCCATCTCCTGTTAGACCACTTCTAATTTGCCTTGATTCATGGACCTAACATTCCAGGTTCCTATGCCATATTGCTCTTTACAGCTTGCACTTTACTTCCATTACCAGTCATATTCACAACTGGGTATTGTTTTTGCTTTGGCTCCATCCCTTCATTCTTTCTGGAGTTATTTCTCCACTGATCTCCAGTTGCATATTGGGCACCTACCAAC
>NW_011495039.1:4239512-4240730 GCF_000754665.1 Bison bison bison | reverse complement strand
CTGTGACATTGTACAGAAGACAGGGATCAAGACAATCCCCAGGACAAATAAGTGCAAAAAGGCAAAATGGTTGTCTGAGGAAGCCTTACAGATAACTGCGAAATGAGAGAAGCAAAAGGCAAAGGAGAAAAGGAAAGATACACCCATTTGAATGCAGAGTTCCAAAAAATAGCATGGAGAGATACGAAAGCCTTCCTCCAGTGATCAATGCAAAGAAATAGAAGAAAACAATAGAATGGGAAAGACTAGAGATCTCTTTAAGAAAATAAGAGATGCCAAGGGAATATTTCATGCAAAGATGGGCTCAATAAAGGACAGAAATAGTACGGACCTAACAAAAGCAGAAGATATTAAGAAGAGATGGCAAGAACACACAGAAGAACTGTATCTAAAAGATCTTCATGACGCAGATAAGCATGATGGTGTGATCACTCACCTAGAGCCAGACATCCTGGAATATGAAGTGAAGTGGGCCTTAGGAAGCATCACTATAAACAAAGCTAGTGGAAGTGATTTCCAGCTGCTGACTGTATCTCTGCAGGAGGTAGTGAATTCCAGTGAATTCCAGCTGAGCTATTTCAAATCCTGAAGGGTGATGCTATGAAAGTGCTGCACTCAATATGCCAGCAAATTTGGAAAACTCAGCAATGGGCACAGGACTGGAAAAGGTCAGTTTTCATTCCAATCCCAAAGAAAGCAATGCCAAAGAATGTTCAAATTACTGCACAATTGCACTCATCTCACACACTAGCAAAGTAATGCTCAAAATTTTTCAAGCCAGGCTTCAACAGTATGTGAACCATGAACTTCCAGATGTTCAAACTGGATTTAGAAAAGGCAGAGAAACCAGAGATCAAATTGCCAACATCTGCTGTATCATGGAAAAAGCAAGAGAGTTCCAGGAAAACATCTACTTCTGCTTTACTGACTATGCCAAAGCCTTTGACTGTGTGGATCACAATAAACTGTGGAAAATTTTTACAGAGATGGGAATACTAGACCACCTGACTGGCCTCCTGAGAATCTGTATGCAGGTCAAGAAACAACAGTTAGAACTGGACATGAAACAACAGACTGGTTTCAAATTGGGAAAGGAGTAGGTCAAGGCTGTACATTGTCACTCTGCTTATTTAACTTACATGCAGAGTCCATCATGAGAAACGCTGGGCTGGAAGAAGCACAAGCTGGAATCAAGATTGCCAGAAGAAATATCAATAA
>NW_011495039.1:4238217-4239412 GCF_000754665.1 Bison bison bison | reverse complement strand
CTTGATTCATGGACCTAACATTCCAGGTTCCTATGCCATATTGCTCTTTACAGCTTGCACTTTACTTCCATCACCAGTCATATTCACAACTGGGTATTGTTTTTGCTTTGGCTCCATCCCTTCATTCTTTCTGGAGTTATTTCTCCACTGATCTCCAGTAGCATATTGGGCACCTACCAACCTGGGGAGTTAATCTTTCAGCATCCTATCTTTTTGCCTTTTCATACTGTTCATGGGGTTCTCAAGGCAAGAATACTGAAGTGGTTTGCCTTTCTTTTCTCCAGTGGACCACGTTTTGTCAGAACTCTTCACCATGACCCGTCCGTCTTGGGTGGCCCTACATGGCATGGCTCATACTTTCATTGAGTTAGACAAGGCTGTGGTCGATGTCATCAGATTGGTTAGTTTTCTGTGATTGTAGTTTTCAGTATGTCTGCCCTCTTATGGAGAAGGATAAGAGGCTTATGGGAGCTTCCTGATGGGAGAGACTGACTGAGGGGGAAACTAGGTCTTGTTCTGATGGGCGGGACCACGCTCAGTAAAACTTTAATGAATTTTCTGTTGATGGGTGGGGCTGTGTTGCCTCCCTGTTATTTACCTGAGGCCAAACTATGGTGGAGGTAATGAAGATAATGGCGACCTCCTTCAAAAGGTCCCATGCATGCACTGCTACACTCAGTGTTCCCAACCCTGCAGCAGGCCACTGCCAACCTCCACCTCCACCAGAGACTCCTGGACACTCATGGGCAAGTCTGGGTCAGTCACTTGTGGGGTCACTGCTCCTTTCTCCTGGGTCCTGGTGTGCACAAGGTTCTGTTTATGCCCTCTAAGAGTCTGTTTCCCCAGTCCTATGTAAGTTCTGGCAGCTCTATGGTTGAGTTTAATGGCAACCTCAACCAAGAGGGCTTATGCCATACCCAGGTCTGCTGCCCCCAGAGCCCCTGCCCCTGCGACAGTCCACTGTTGGCCTGTACCTCTGCAGGAGACACTCAAACACAGTTCTGTCTCAGTCTCTGTGGGGTCTCTGGATCCTGGTGGGCACAAGGTTTGTTTGAGCTCTCTGAGCATCTCTGGCAGGTATGGGGTTTGATTCTAAATGCAATTTTGCCCCTTCTACCATATTGCCAGGGATTCTCTGCCCTTGGACATGGGGTATTTCCTCACAGTCGCTCTAGTGCCATGCAGCCACCACTCA
>NW_011495039.1:4219499-4237987 GCF_000754665.1 Bison bison bison | reverse complement strand
AAACGCTGGGCTGGAAGAAGCACAAGCTGGAATCAAGATTGCCAGAAGAAATATCAATAACCTCAGATATGTAGATGACACCAACCTTATGGCAGAAAGGGAAGAAGAACTAGAGAGCCTCTTTATGAAAGTGAAAGAGGAGAGTGAAAAAGCTGGCTTAAAACTCAACATTCAGAAAACCAAGTATCATGGCATCTGGTCGCATTATTTCATGCCAAATAGATGAGGAAACAATGGAAACAGTGAGAGACTTTATTTTTGGAGGCTCCAAAATCACTGCAGATGGTGATTGCACCCATGAAATGAAAAGACGCTTGCTCCCTGGAAGAAAAGCTATGGCCAACCTAGACAGCATATTAAAAAGCAGAGACATTACTTTGCCAACAAGGTCCGTCTAGTCAAGGCTATGGTTTTTCCAGTGGTCATGTATGGATGTGAGGGTTGGAAAGCTGAGCTCCGAAGAATTGATGGTTTTGAAGTGTGGTGTTGAAGAAGACTCTTGAGAGTCCTTTGGACTGCAAGGAGACCCAACCAGTAAAACCTAAAGGAAACCAGTCCTGAATATTCATTGGAAGGACTGATGCTAAAGCTGGAACTCCAATACCCTGGCCACCTGATGTGAAGAACTGACTCATCTGAAAAGACCCTGTTGCTGGGAAAGATAGAAGGTGGGAGAAGGAAGGGATGGCAGAGGATGAGAGGGTTGGATGGCATCATCGACTCAATGGACATGAGTTTGAGTAAACTCCAGGAGTTGCGATGGACAGGGAGGCCCGGTGTGCTGCAGTCCATGGGTGGAAAAGAGTTGGACACAACTGAGTGACTGAACTGAACTGATAGAACTAAGGGAATGGTGAAAGAAACATTAAAAGTAGCAAAAAGCAAAGTTTACCCCTTGTATCTTTCTCATAACGATTTAAGTTGCAAACATTTAACAAAGAAAAGTTAAATATCCTGAAATTGATGAGGTACTTATGACCAGTTTTTTAGAACAGACTCATCTATATAGCAGAACAGTGAGCAAATCTGTGAGTGACGGTGACAAGCCTAAGAAGCCTGCTGATGGTTAGTTGTCCAGGAAAAGAATTTCAGTTCAACTTTAAGAATTACCACAAATTATAAATATTCAAGTACTTTAAAATGTTAATCTAAAAGGCACAGCTTTTCAGAAATGGATACAACCTTAACTAGAAAATAAAGACAAACACCACCATCAGTTCAGTTCAGTCACTCAGTCGTGTCCGACTCTTTGTGATCCCATGAATCGCAGCACGCCAGGCCTCCCTGTCCATCACCAACTCCCTGAGTTCACTCAAACTCACGCCCATTGAGTCAGTGATGCCATCCAGCCATCTCATCCTCTGTCATCCACTTCTCCTCCTGCCCCCAATCCCTCCCAGCATCAGAGTCTTTTCCAGTGAGTCAACTCTTCACATGAGGTGGCCAAAGTACTGGAGTTTCAGCTTTAGCATCATTCCTTCCAAAGAAATCCCAGGGCTGATCTCCTTCAGAATGGACTCATTGGATCTCCTTGCAGTCCAAGGGACTCTCAAGGGTGTTCTCCAACACCACAGTTCAAAAGCATCAATTCTTTGGCCCTCAGCTTTCTTCACACTCCAACTCTCACATCCATACATGACCACAAGAAAAACCATAGCCTTGACTAGACAAACTTTTGTTGGCAAAGTAATGTCTCTGCTTTTGAATATGCTATCTAGGTTGGTCATAACTTTCCTTCCAAGGAGTAAGCGTCTTTTAATTTCATGGCTGCAGTCACCATCTGCAGTGATTTTGGAGCCCAGAAAAATAAAGTCTGACACTGTTTCCACTGTTTCCCCATCTATTTCCCATGAAGTGATGGGACCGGATGCTGTGATCTTCGTTTTCTGAATGTTGAGCTTTAAGCCAAGTTTTTCACTCTCCACTTTCTCTTTCATCAAGAGGCTTTTGAGTTCCTCTTCACTTTCTGCCATAAGGGTGGTGTCATCTGCATATCTGAGGTTATTGATATTTCTCCTGGCAATCTTGATTCCAGCTTGTGTTTCTTCCAGCCCAGCGTTTCTCATGATGTACTCTGCATATAAGTTAAATAATCAGGGTGACAATATACAGCCTTGATGTACTCCTTTTCCTCTTTGGAACCAGTCTGTTGTTCCATATCCACCATAGTTGGCTTAGAAGCTGCCACCTCAAGCTCAACAGTAATTTTACCCTAAAACCAACAACAAGTAAATCAAGTTCAAGATTTATACTTGACTAGTCTATTGACCGATAGAGGCAATAAAGTTAATACGAATAACAAGAAGTATTTCTCCTTGCATACCTTTGCATCAGTAACTAATACCACACTGATAATTAACAGTAAATACAACTCATTTATTAAACAAGAGCATTAACAATAAATAAATACAATTCAACATTATTTATTAAACACAAGCATGCAGTCAATGAAAGATTTAAAAAGGTAAAAGGAACTCAGCAAACATAAACTCCACCTATTTACCAAAAACATGACATTAGTGTAAGTGATACTAGAGGACTGCCTGCCCACTGCGTGTGTTCTACCACTGGGTGTGTGTCTGCATGAAACACACTTTTATAGCCAGAGGTTCAAATTCTCTTCCTAACACAATGTTTACAATTAATATATTAATACTTGTTATCCCCATTCTTCTAGCCATAGAATATACAGCAGGCCCATTCACCGTATTTTTCTCAGCAGAAAATGCCATCATCATCATACTGAACATTTTCACAAGAATCCTATTTCTAGGAGAGTTCCATAACCCATATAAATCAAAACGATGCACAATTATCAAAACACTACTACTAACAATTTATTTCCTATGAATTCAATTTGACACAATTCCCATATGATCAACTAACACATTTACTTCAAAAGTCTTTTTACCACTAATGCTAGCCCTGTGCACGTGACAGGTCTCACTACCTATTATAACATCGAGTATTCCTCCAAAAAATAACAAATATGTCTTATAGAAGAGTTGCTTTGATCGAGTAAATATTAAAGGTTTAAATTCTCTTCTTTCTAGAATTGTAAGAATTGAACTCTTAATTCAGAATTCTTCATGCCATCACATTACACTATATTCTAGAGAAAGATCAGCTAAGGGGTTTCCCTGGTGGCTCAGTGGTAAAGAATCCACCTACCAATGCAGAAGGCACAGGTTTGATCTCCGGATTGGGAAGATCACCTGGAGAAGGAAATGACAACCTACTCCAGTATTCTTGCCTGGAGAATACCATGGACAGAGGAGCCTGGTGGGCTATAGTCTGTGGGTTCACAAAGAGTCAGACATGACTCAACAGCAAGGTCAGCTAAATAAGCCATCTGGTCCATACCTCTAAAATGTTGGTTTATATCCTTTCCTTCCTATACTAATAAATTGCATCATTATGATCATCATCCTAACAACTATTATCTCAGGAACCATAATTGTAATAACCAGCTCCCACTGTCTAACTCAATGAAACTATAAGCCATGCCATGTAGGGCCATGAAAGATGGATGGGTCATGGTGTACAATTCTGACAAAATGTGGTCCACTGGAGAAGGGAATGGCAAACCACTTCAGTATTCTTGCCTTGAGAACCCCATGAACAGTATGAAAAGGCAAAAAAGATAGGATGCTGAAAGATTAACTCCCCAGGTTGGTAGGTGCCCAATATGCTACTGGAGATCAGTGGAGAAATAACTCCAGAAAGAATGAAGGGATGGAGCCAAAGCAAAAACAATACCCAGTTGTGAATATGACTGGTAATGGAAGTAAAGTGCAAGCTGTAAAGAGCAATATGGCATAGGAACCTGGAATGTTAGGTCCATGAATCAAGGCAAATTGGAAGTGGTCAAACAGGAGTTGGCAAGAGGGACCATTGAAATTCTAGGAATCAGTGAACTAAAATGGACTGGAATGGGAGAATTTATTTCAGATGACCATTCTATCTACTACTGTGGTCTAGAATCCCTTAGAAAAAATAGGGTAGCCCTCATAGTGAATAAGAGTCTGAAATGCAGTACTTGGGTATGATCTCAAAAATGACAGAATGATCTCTGTTCATTTCCAAGGCAAACCATTCAAAATCACGGTAACCCAAGTCTATGCCCCAACCACTAATGCCTAAGAAGCTGAATTTGAATGGTTCTAGGCACCCCACTCCAGTACTTTTGCTTGGAAAATCCCATGGACAGAGGAGCCTGGTGGGCTGCAGTCCATGGGGTTGCTAGAGTCGGACACGACTGAGCGACTTCACTTTCACTTTTCACTTTCATGCATTGGAGAAGGAAATGGCAACCCATTCCAGTGTTCTTGCCTGGAGAATCCCAAGGACAGGGGAGCCTGGTGGGCTGCCGTCTATGGGGTCGCACAGAGTCAGACACGACTGAAGCGACTTAGCAGCAGTAGCAGCAGCATGATGAACTACAAGACCTTCCAGAACTAACACCCCCAAAAAAGATGTCATTTTCATCATAGGGGATTGGAATGCAAAGTAGGAAGTCCAGAGATCCCTGGAATAACAGGCAAGTTTGGCCTTGGAGTACAAAATGATGCAGAGCAAAGGCTAACAGTTTTGCCAAGAGATGCACTGGTCATAGCAAACACCCTCTTCCAACAACACAAGATGACACATGGACATCACCAGATAGATTGTCAATACCGAAACTAAATTGATTATATTCTTTGCAGCTGAATATGGGAGAGCTCTAAACAGTCAGCAAAAATAAGACCTGGAGCTGACTGTGGCTCAGATCATGAACTCTCTATTGCAAAATTCAGATTTAAATTGAGGAAAGTAGGGAAAATCACTAGAACATTCAAGTATGACCTAAATCAAATCCCTTATGATTTTACAGTGGAAGTGACAAATAGATTCAGGGAATTAGATCTGATAGACAGAGTGACTGAAGAACTATGGACAGAGATTTGTGACACTGTACAGGAGGCAGTGATCAAAATCATTCCCAAGAAAAATAAATGCAAAAAGGCAAAATGGTTGTCTGAGGAGGCCTTACAAATAGCTGAGAAAAGAAGAAAAGTGAAAGGCAAAGGAGAAAAGGAAAGATATACCCCTGTGAATGCAGAGTTCCAAAGAATAGCAAGGAGAGATAAGAAAGCCTTCCTCCAGTGATCAATGCAAAGAAATAGAGGAAAACAATAGAATGGGAAAGACCAGAGATCTCACCAAGAAAATTAGAGGTACCCAGGGAGCATCTCATGCAAAGATGGGCATAATTAAGGACAGAAACTGTATGTACCCAACAGAAGCAGAAGATATTAAGAAGAAGTGGCAAGAACACACAGAAGAACTATACAAAAAAGATCTTCATGATGCAGCTAAGCACGACGGTGTGATCACTTACCTAGAGCCAGACATCCTGGAATGTAAACTCAAGTGGGCCTTAGGAACCATCACTATGAACAAAGTTAGTGGAAATTATGGAATTCCAGCTTAGCTATTTCAAATCCTAAAAGATGATGCTGTGAAAGTGCTGCACTCAATATGGCAGCAAATTGGAAAAACTCAGCAGTGGCCACAGGACTGGAAAAGGTCAGTTTTTATTTCAATCCCAAAGAAGGGCAACGCCAAAGAATGTTCAAATTGCTGCACAACTGCACTCATCTCACACGCTAGGCTTCCCTATGGCTCAGATGGTAAAGCGTCTGCCTGCAATATGGGACACCTGGGTTCAATCCCTGGGCTGGGAAGAAGGAAATGGCAACCCACTCCAGTACCCTTGCTTGGAAAATCCCATGGACAGAGGAGCCTGGTAGACTACAGTCCATGGGGTTGCAAATAGTCGGACACAACTGAGCGACTTCACTTCACATGCTAGCAAAGTGATGCTTAAAAATTCTCCAAGCTAGGCTTCAGCAGTATGTGAACCAAGAACTTCCAGATGTTCAAGTTTGGATTCAGAAAAGGCAGAGGAAGCAGAGTTCAAATTGCCAACATCCGTTGGATGATAGAAAAAACAAGGGAATTTCAGAAAAACATCTACTTCTGCTTCATTGACTATGCTAAAGTCTTTGTGTGGATCACAACAAACTGGAAAATTCTTAAAAAGATGGAAATACCATATCACCTTACCTGCTTCATGAGAAATCTGTATGCAGGTCAAGAAGCAATAGTTAGAACCAGACATGAAATGATGGACTGGCTGTAAATTGGGAAAGGAGTATGTCAAGGATGAATATTGTCACCCTGCTTATTTCACTTATATGCAAAGTACATCATGCAAAATGGCAGACTGGATGAAGCACAAGCTGGAATCAAGATTGCCAGGAGAAATACCAATAACCTCAGATATGGAGACGATGCCAACCTGATGGGAGAGAGCAAAGAGGAACCAAAGAGTCTCTTGATGAAAGTGAAAGAGGAGAGTGAAAAAACTGGCTTAAATTTCAGCATTCAAAAAACCAAGATCATGGCATCCAGTCCCATCACTTCATGGGAAATAGATGGGGAAAAAATGGAAACAGTGACAGAGTTTACTTTTTTGGGCTCCAAAATCACTGCAGATGGTGACTGCAGCCATGAAATTAAAAGATGCTCCCTCCTTGGAAGAAAAGCTATGATAAACCTAGATAGCATATTAAAAAGCAAAAAGACATTACTGACAAAGGTCCATTTAGTCAAAGCTATGGTTTTTTCAGTAGTCATGTATGGATGTGAAAGTTGGACCATAAACAAAGCTGAGTGTTGAAGAATTGATGCTTTTGAACTGTGGTGTTGGAGAAGACTCTTGAGAGTCTCTTGGACAGCAAGGAGATCAAACCAGTCCATCTTGAAGGAAATCAGTCCTGAATATTCATTGGAAGGACTGATGCTGAAGCTTCAATACTTTGGCCACCTGATGCAAAGAACTGACTCATTGGAAAAGCCCCTGATGCTGGGAATGATTGAAGGCTGGAGGAGAAGGGGACGACAGAGGATGAGATGGTTGGATGGCATCACTGACTCAATGGACATGAGTTTGAGCAAGCTCCAGGAGTTGGTGATGGACAGGGAAGCCTGCCACGCTGCAGTAGTCCATGGGGTTGCGCAGAGTCAGACACGACTGAGCAACTGAACTGAACTGAAGTGACTACTTATCTGAATTGTTTCAAAATAAACATACTAGCCATTTTTCCTATATTAAAAAAAGTTAACCTGTGAGGTAATAGAAACATGCACTAAATATTTTCAAACACAAGCTACCACATCAATATTACTTATAATAGCTGTTATCATTAACCTATTATACTCCAGCCTATGAACTATTACAAAAATCTTTAATCCAACAGTACCAACAGTAATAACATTAGCCCTAACCATAAAACTAGGATATCACCATTTGACTTCTGAGTACCTGAATTTACAAGGTATCCCAGTAACAGCAGGGTTAATCTTACTAACATGACAAAAACTTGCACCCTTGTCAGTGTTATACCAAGTCTCACTATCCATGATCCTAAGCCTACTATTCATTCATACTATTATAATTGAATAAGGCAGACTGTACCAAACACAACTATGAAAAATTATAGCTTATTCATCAATTGCTCATATAGGGTGAATAAAAGCCATTCTATTGTATAATCAAACAGTTTTAAATCTACTAATTTGTAACAACATTTATCATATTTATAGTATTATTCACTTACAGCTTAGCCACCACCACACTATCAGATACATGAGATGAATACCCATTATTACACATGTCATTCTTATCCCCTATTAACAATAGGAGGGCTCACCTATTCCAACTTCTAAATATTCAAATAGTTTCACTTTCCCTTTATGTTTCCTAATTCTCCTCCTCGTCTTCACTCCAACCCCCTGCAGTTCCACCTGATGACCTCCAGACTATAAATATGCACCATTTGCCTGCAGATTGCTGCAAAAAATGTCACCAGAAACCCTTGTCATTCAACTTAAGTCGGTTCTAGATAGCCTTGTGTTTAAATCCAAATGTTTGCTCCCAATCTAAAGTGTTTCCGCAAGTCCATTTTCCCCCCAAAGCTGTCAATATTACAGTTTTATCATTTCAGGTATGCCTATGTCAGAGAAAGATGTTATTTTTATTTTCTTTGTCTTAACACAAGTTTCTTTTCCCCTTCTGAACAAAGATGTTCCTCACAATGTATGAGCTACTTGTATGTAGTGATCATGTCTTATTCATTTCATGGTTCCAATGTTTAACCTCAGTTCAGTTCAGTCGCTCAGTCGTGTCTGACTCTTTGTGACCCCATGAATCACAGCACGCCAGGCCTCCCTGTCCATCACCAACTCCCAGAGTTCACTCAAACTCACGTCCATCGAGTCGGTGATGCCATCCAGCCATCTCATCCTCTGTCGTCCCCTTCTCCTCTTGCCCCCAATCCCTCCCAGCAGCAGGGTCTTTTCCAGTGAGTCAACTCTTCGCATGAGGTGGCCAAAGTACTGGAGTTTCAGCTTTAGCATCATTCCTTCCAAAGAAATCCCAGGGCTGATATCCTTTAAAATGGACTGGTTGGACCTCTAGTGCATGGCAAATAAGCAGTGGTCACAAAATGTTAATTGAATAAATACATAAATTTAAGCTAAATGAATGACTAGGAAGGTGGTGTGGGACTAAGGGAAAATTATTATAGCACCGAAACAAAACCAACAAAAATGAGTCAGTGACTACTTGAAATCCTAATCCTCATAAAAATCATACCACAACAGTCATTTTTTGCAGCCTACTCTGACTCTTGGGACAGGAAATGGATTTAGAGATGCTGTTATGTAGTCTGTATACATTGAAGTATCAATTTAAAATTTTTAAATAGGCATATTCATTACAGCACCCAAGTACACATGCTAGAATTCCAGTGGGGATTTTTTTTTTTTAACAGCTGCATGATAAATTTAGAAACACTACTAAAGTTGCCTGATGTTATCAAAAAAAAAACCAAAAAAGAAATGAATCATCTGACATAAGATGACTAAGCAAACATTTTCCTGTTAGTCAAATGACAAAATATGCAGCAAAAATTGAAGCAGCTTAAAAACAAGCAAAATCACAACACTGCTACAAAGCAGAAGAAAAGTATCAACCAAATAATAAAATGTTAATCCAAAACACAGATTTCAGCTCCTTTTGCATTTTCACCAGAAAGCTGGCAGTAAATCAGATTTCAACAATTTACTTTACCTAAGATGATAAGTGTGCCAGAAATATTTATCACAAACAATGGGGAGAATGCATCAGAAGACCACAGCTCGAGGTACTGGGAGGGCTGGCTGGAGTCCTATGGGGAACCAAGATTCTATGTTTGAGCCATCTACTAATATATTTTCTGAAAACAAGAGGCTGGGATTTTTTCCTTTTGCTCTTTTGTTAAATGAATTTTCTTAGTGTAAGTATACATATATTTATTAAAAACAAAGCTAAATAATACTAGTTTGATGAAAATAAGTTTATGTTTTAGGACTTTACACTGAAAACCATTTGAAATTGTGAACAAAATATGAGTTTTCTTTTTTCCAGTTCAATATTTTCAGGATATTCTGAAGGGAAATTTTCATTATTCAGAAGGGAATGATATGAATTTGTAGTTTAATTAAAGACAGTTCCCAATGTGGTGGGAGAGGAATTCTTCCCATTTGTGATGTATCCATAAATTATTTATTTACATTAACATAAATTACTTACTATGAATTGCATGATAGATTTGTTACCTCTGTCTTCCTTGAAATTATCACAAACTGCACCCAAAATCATATTATAAGATGACAATTTTATGAGACTGCTCAAATATCCTTTCTTGAAACTTTTTTAATAGTAAAAAAATTTTCTATACTTGGCTTTTTAGACTTTAAATTGGCACCTAAGATGTTTCCATTTGGCTATGTATTATCTATTGTCAGTATTTGTTCAAGCATTTTTTCCCAGTATTTTCATAAATATAATTCAAATATATTTCCTATTGTTACTATATTGGAATATGTTTTCTAAGAATATATTACAGATATTCAATACACATACCCCCCCACATATGTATGTATATATACATTTTTTTTTTGCATTCAGATCCTTAAGTAGCTTCAGTCATACAAAATTTTTGTTCTTTTAGAATTTTTTTCAGCATATAAAATTCTGCTTTGAGATGAGATCAAAGTTCTGTTCAATTAATATAATTGCCTAAAATTATGTTGAAATTCTCTTTATCAGTATTATTTTCAAATGAGTAAATTCAAATACACAAATTTAGAGAATAAAACAAGCCCTCATATTTCTGTCACTCACCTTTAACAACTATCACCTCAGGACCCAGTTTCTTTCATATGTATTGGGTTGGCAAAACATTTGTCTGGATTTTTTCATAACAGCTTACAAAAAAACCTGAATGAACACTTAGGCCAACCCAGTATCTCTCCTTCTAAGACCTCTTAAAATTACTGTGACTTAAAACCTCCGCTGAAGCTGAAACTCCAATACTTTGGCCACCTGATGCAAGGAACCGACTGGCTGAAAAAGACCCTGAGGCTGGGAAAGATTGTAGGCAGGAGGAGAAGGGGACGACAGAGGATGAACGACAGAGGATGAGATGGTTGGATGGCATCTTCCAACACGATGGACATGAGTCTGAGTAGGCTCCAGGAGTTGGTGATGGATAGGGAAGCCCAGTGTGTTGCAGTCCATGGGGTCGCAAAGAGTTGGACACAACTGAGCAACTGAACTGAACCGAAAACCTCCACTTCATATCATTCATTCATACATACCGAATGCTACTGAAGGATACTCTTCTCTTAAAAAAGAGATGGTGGGAGGGCAAAATAAAAGGGTAACTGATCCTAGCCATTCAGCCATGGGAATAACCATTAAAATCTGACTCTAAGTAAGATTCATAACTATTACATGAGTCACTTTTTAACTGTTTTATAAATAAGTCAAAGTTACCAGTTGTAAAACTCAAAATGTATTCAACCTATGAATATGAGTTGTACACCTTTTGGAGGTTTAAGGCTCCTTTTTCTCATGTGACAGCAGGTGTTTCTGTGTCCTTTTCATGATCAGTTCACACTTTGTCCTTTGGCTTTAGGATATGACACAAATCACATCAAAGCAAGGAAGAACCCAGAACCAACCCAGAAACCCTGAGTAACAGCCACTGAGAAAAGAAATGAGCTATCAAGCCATGAAGAGAGATAAGTGCATATTGTTAAGTGACTGGAGACAATCTGAAAAGACTATATACTCTGTGATCCTAACTCTGACAATCTAGAAAAGACAGGTGGAGACAGTAAAAACATCAATGGTTTTCAAGGTTTGGGAAGAGGGAGGGATGAATAGGTAGAGCATCAGAGCATTTTAGGGCTTTATTTTTTAGCTTCTTAGTGAAACGATTCCGGAGAAGGCAATGGCACCCCACTCCAGTACTCTTGCCTGGAAAATCCCATGGACAGAGGAGCCTGGTAGGCTGCAGTCCATGGGGTCACTAAGAGTCGGGCACGACTGAGCGACTTCACTTTCATGCATTGGAGAAGGAAATGGCAACCCACTCCAGTGTTCTTGCCTGGAGAATCCCAGGGACGGGGGAGCCCAGTGGGCTGCCGTCTATGGGGTCGCACAGAGTCGGACAGGACTGAAGTGACTTAGCAGCAGCAGCAACAGTGAAACTATTCTGTAAGATACTATGACGGTGGATACATGTTATTATACATTTATTAGAACTCAGAAAATACCACACACAGACTGAACCCTAATGCATACTATGGATTTAAGTCAATAATAATGTATACATGTTGGCTCATTAATTGTGATAAATATATACCAAAAATGGAAGGTGTTAATAATAAAAGAAACTGGGGGAGAAGGGGTGTATGAGAACAGTCTGTACTTACTGCTCAATTTTTCTATTAACCTAAATCCACTCCCAAAATGTCTATTAATTACAAAGAAAAATCTATGGTGATTTTTTTTTTCTTCTCTAGGATTTCCAGATCTAGTTTGAGGCAGATGTATAAATAACCATCCTTAGTTTCCTAGGTTTGCTGCAACAAATTAGCACAAACTTGGTGGCTATAAAAAAAAAAAGAAAGAAATGTATTCTCTCACAGTTCTGGAGGTTTAAAGCCAGAAATCAGGAGGTCGACAGGGTCATGCTCCCTCCCAAGTCTCAGGGCGGGGGGCAGGGGGATCTTTACAGCTTTTGGTGGCTCCAGGAGTTTCTCAGCTTGTGGTCAATTCAATCTCTGACTCCATCTTCACAGAGTCTCCCTTTCTCCCTGTGTGTTTCTCCTCTATGTGTCCTATAAGGACACTTGAATCAGATTTAAAGCCATTCGTGTAATCCATAATGATCTCATCTCAAGATTCCTAATTATGTCTGCAAAGAGCCTTTTTCAAAATAAGGTGGCATTCAGAGGTTCAGGGGGCTGCTGCTGCTGCTGCTAAGTCACTTCGGTCGTGTCCGACTCTGTGTGACCCCATAGACGGCAGCCCACCAGGCTCCCCCATCCCTTGGATTCTCCAGGCAAGAACACTGGAGTGGGTTGCCATTTCCTTCTCCAATACATGAAAGTGAAAAGTGGAAGTGAAGTCTCTCAGTCATGTCCGACTCCTAGCGATCCCATGGACTGCAGCCTACCAGGCTCCTCCATCCATGGGATTTTCCAGGCAAGAGTACTGGAGGGGGTTAGGGTGTGGATATACCTTTGGTGGGGGGGTCAACATTCAACTCATTATACTAGCCATAGCACGATTTGCATCGGAAATAGAGGATGAATGGAGTACTCTAGGAGGGAGAAATGTGGAAGCCTCATAGGAAATATGACATTAGATGAATATTGAAGGTTGAACTGGAGTTTGCTAGCCTGGGACAGGTGTCATGATGTGAGAGGTAGGGGAATGCCATGTCTACGGAGATAGTCCAGACAACAACAGGGCCTATTTAGGGAATGGTAAGAAGGTCAATGTCCCTAAAAGGGGGCTGAGGGGTTGAATAAGGGCTAAAGGAAATCATAGCATATGAGTCTAAGATAGGTTATAATGAGTCTAAGATAGGTTATAAAGGAGCTGATAACCATAAGAGAAGAACATTCCTTAGTTATTCTAGTTACAAAGTTTCTAAAGACAAGATCAGATTCATACTTTAGAAGACTGTTTCAACAGGGTTAGGATTTGAGGAAGAGGAAGCAGGGAGATTAACAGATTATATTCAACAAAATCCTACTCAGCCATGAGACAAGCCCAGAGAATGAGAACTAAGAGCTGTTTTGTAGGTAACACAGCATGTGAAGAACAACTGGGCAGGATGAGAGGCCAAGACTTCAGTTGATACCATTATGCAAAGCAGGGACTTTGGGGGAAGAGGGTGCTTTTATGCAGGGTGTATGAGTTAACTTTTGGAAATATTTCACTTTGTTTTACTTTATAGTTCAAGTTCCAAATTTGGTATTTCAAAATATTTTGCTTTGGAGCAGTAAAGGGCTCTGAAGAAAGGAACAAGGTTTTGGGGAAATCTTCAAAATTACCTTTAGCATTTCCCACATGGGTCTCTCCCAGTCAGTTCCTGTTACAAATGACAAGCTTCAACAGACCACATGGCCCCAGAAACATAAAAGGAATGAGGGAATCACCAAAGTATTAAGAAGCTTTACTGCTTCATAGGAGCAAGAAACTATTTTTCCTCTTAGAGGGGAGAGAAAAAGTCTGAAAATAATGCTACAAAGTAGCAGCAGCCTAATCTTTTAAATAGACTGAAAAAGAATTAGAGCCTAAGTTTTCACCACAGTGGAGGTCTTCAAACCCATGGAGCCTTGCATTACTGACTTTTATTTTTATCTTCGTAGAGCTGGTGCAATGAAAGAAGTCTACGTTCCAACATAAAAAATAAACATGCTATCACTGTGACAGGGACTGATTCAATATGGGAACATGGACTGCAGAGGCATTCTGGCTTACTTCAAAAGACTTTCAATAACTGCCAAGAGAGTTTATTTGGATAGTTTCAGTTTCGTGTGTTTAATCAACTAAAAACTCAATCCAGAACTGAGAGTGTGACACAGCATGTGTTCCAAAGAGGGTATGCATGTGTTCATATTTGTGGGGGCATGAGTGTGCTTGTGTGTGTGGATGTTTGAGCATGAGCAAGGGTGTTGTCTGTGTTATAGAACTGTATTGTTTTATATCGCTCTTCTCTTTAATAGGGCCCATACTTAGAATCTTTGCAGTTGTGATCATATCAAGCCTGAATTTCCATGATTTTTATAACACTTCGTCATGCTCCTAGACCCTACAATACCATGTTGCAAAGAGATTCTATAAATACACATAAGACTAGAGGGTAGAAAAGCAAAACTGTTTTCCCTCTCCTCAGGCTTCATTCAACAAGATGGCACACGCTTTTAATGACCACCATGTTCTATTGGTTGGTTTCAATGTATTAGTGTGTACTAATGAATGTATATTTTGTCATTTAGTTAAATAAAAGTGAAATAATGTGTCCTTAAAGGATTTTATTTCTTAGATTTTTCTGTTGATAGGCCAATCTCTCAGCATAGCCATTTGTAAATGGACATTAATAACAATGTGATAACTACCACTTCCTATACCTCTGACTTTTTGAAGTGGGGAGCAAGGAAGTCAAACAACACCTAATCCAGTGTTTATATAAGTTACTCGGAGCATTTGATTATATATATATAATAGATTTACAGGCTATAGCCCTGCTGAATAGCGATGTTTAAGACTGGCTAGGACGCGATAAGCTTCTTTAAGATCCAGTACATTTGGAAAACAACCATCTAGCCCAAACCCTTGTTTTTCAGAAATGAAGACTGAGACAAAGGAAAATTACTAACCCAGTAAAGGACAACCCAGTTAGGCCTAGAACCCATGTTTCTTTCTCCTAAATCATCTCCTCGGCTCCACCAACTTCTTAGGCACAAAATACACACAGAAATTCTGATTTGGCTTTATCAACACAAATGAGTATAGATATTACTACACTCAGTGAGTGTAGTGTAAATGAGTGTAGATGTCTAGTATGCCACTGTGAATTTCATCCCAATTCAAATATACATCTCAGCATACAGCTTAGTGGTTCTACTGAACACAGTGTTAATGATGCCAGAGTTGTATTTATCCCTTTAGAAACATGTTCGAAAACAGAAAATGTAGCATTTTACGCATGCTGCTGAAACAGGAGGGAGGGGACAGGGGACAACCTTTGAAAGAATGACATAGCCCGAGGATACAACATAAACCAATTAGAATCAAATGGGTCTAAGATGGCAGACATTTCAACTTCAACTAGACCTTGATCCTCAGTATATGATCATTGGAATATATCAGCAAGCTAAATGACACACCCAGAGGCGCCAAGACATTTCCAAGGCTGACCAAAGACCACAAGGTGGGCAGTGGCCCAATCCCTGGAAATCTCCACCCCTCCTCAAAATGCTTGGAATAATCCTCCTACTCATTAGTGTATGAAATTACCTGGCCCATAAAAACTAACCAATCACATTTTGAGCAGACACTCTTGTCTATGAAGTGTGTTTCTCCCAAGACAGCTCTTGCCTTCTGAGATGACCCATATACTCTGTCTGTGGAATGTGTTTCTAACTAATCACTTTGTCTCCCACTGAATACTTCCTCTGATGAGACATCAAGAACCAGAACTTCATTAGGTCTTGAAACTAGGTCTGTGATCTCAGTTGGAAAACTGTGGGATTTGGTTGAGTTCAAGTCCTGGCCACATGGGTTCAATTCCCAAACTGGGTTTTAACCAGGTTTGAGCCCCCAGGCTATGGGTTCAAGTCCCAGTCTGAGCTGAATGGTTTCACTGCCTCTAACCATCATTCCACCCAGCTATTTTGCAAAAGTTTGCTGTGATCAAAAAGGGGATCAGGTTGAGAGTGTGGGTGACTCAGCACCACCATTCACACTGGAGGGTCTTAACTAAGTTGATGGTAATTCCTCAGTAGCAACATTTTGGCAGAAGAAGAAAAACGTTTTAAAATCAGTGTCATTTGGTATGAACTGTTCTTCGCAAAAGGACAAGACTTGTCCCCTGTATCTAAATAATTTAAAATGTGAGTTGAGAAACAAAGACTGAAACAGAAACATGAAATTACAGCTCAGACTGTGTGCACAGACTTGTTTTGAAAAAGGGGCTATAATACTATGTTCCCTCTCAAACCTCATTCCACATCCACTTAGATAAGTTATTAGTTGCTCAGTCATGTCCGACTCTTTGCGACCCCATGGACTGTAGCCCACCAGGCTCCTTTGTCCATGGGATTTTCCAGGCAAGAATACTGGAGTGGGTTGCCATTTCCTCTCCAGGGGAACTTTCTGACCCAGGAATTGAACCAGGGTTTCCTGCAGAAGAAGTTACTGCGTGAGTTGTTTAAGGAAACATTCTGGGTACTTACCTGACACTGACAGTCCTGACAGTCACTTTTATATTATACTAACATTAGCCCTCTGAATGATATGCATTCTTTCCTGAAGGAAGCGACTCAGTAAATATATTTGTAGTTAATTATCTTTCCAATACTATTTCTCTAAAACCATGAGAAGGGCTTCTCTGGTGGCTCAGACAATAAAGAACCTGCTTGCCAATGCAGGAGACTTGGGTTCAGTCTCTGGGTTGGGAAGATCCTCTGGAGGAGGAAATGGCAACCCACTCCAGTAATCTTGCCTGCGAAATCCCATGGACAGAGGAGCCTGGTGGGCTACAGTTCATGGGATCACAAAAGACTCAGACACAACTTGACAACTTGAACAACAACAACAATGGTTGATAGCTACTGTATTTTCCTTTGGTGGGAAACATAGGCAAGACTTGCATCTTCTTGCAAATTTTGTGAATCTGCACACACACTACACATATTACACACACTACACATATTTTTCACATTTCCGTTTTCCCAGGCATTGTGATCAAGAGCAACTGACAGATATGGTCCCACTGGAAGCCAAGTGCTCATCTGCCCAGTCATGAACATCTCCAGTATCAATAGTGTGGGAAGTTACTGAGCTACTAGATAGTCACCATTCCCTAGCTTGCCACTGTCTTTGGGTAGTCCAGAATGTCAATTTCACTTCTGAGTTTATTAGATCTGGCAAATGAATTATTAAGAGAGATAGCAAGATATGGATGGATCTACATTAAATTTGGTCACTTTCATTCTGTCATCAGAATATTAGCAAATGGTATTAGTATGCCATTCATCAGTGCAGCGACCACTCCCTAACTTCCACCTCACCTCGAACACTTAGGGAATGATTTAACAAATCTTACAATGTGTCAGGAGTCTAAGATAAATAATTTGCTTGCATTAATCTCATTTGATCCTTCCAATTGTCCTATGATACAGGTTAAAATTTACTCATTTTCCAGGGAATATTAAGGCTCAGAGAGGACACACAATTTTCCCAAGTGCATGAGACTATCAAATATAAAGTCTGGTATTTGAACACTTCCAAATAGAAAACCTAGTATTTGAACACTTTTGATGTGATTCCAAAGCCAATGCTTGAAACCACTTGACTCCTTTTTCCCAAAGAAGAGCTACAGAACTAGAAATAATTGGATGCATCAACCCAAATGAATAAGTACTCAGAATTTGGTAACTCCACCTTCTCTTTCTCTTCATTCTCTAGGTACAAGATATTTTAATAAATAAATCTTGACATTCTATTCAATTCTGGACTTCACATTTGGAGAACAAGCCAATTAAGTCTAGGCTGGAATTTAAGTCATGTTAAGATTGTTCATTTCCAAGGCACACCATTCAATATCACAGTAATCCAAGACTATGCCCCAACCAGTAATGCTGAAGAAGCTGAAGTTGAATGGTTCTATGAAGACCTACAAGACCTTTTAGAAACTAACACCCAAAAAAGATGTCCTTTCCATTATGGGGTACTGGAACGCAAAAGTAGGAAGTCAAGAAACACCTGGAGTGACAGGCAAATTTGGCCTTGGAATACAGAATGAAGCAGGGCAAAGACTAATAGAGTTTTGCCAAGAAAATGCACTGGTCATAGCAAACACCCTCTTCCAACAACACAAGAGAAGACTCTACACATGGACATCACCAGATGGTCAACACCGAAATCAGATTGATTATATTCTTTGCAGCCAAAGATGGAGAAGCTCTATACAGTCAACAAAAACAAGACCAGGAGCTGACTGTGGCTCAGATCATGAACTCCTTATTACCAAATTCAGACTTAAATTGAAGAAAGTAGGGATAACCACTAGACCATTCAGGTATGACCTAAATCAAATCCCTTATGATTATACAGTGGAAGTGAGAAATAGATTTAAGGGCCTAGATCTGATAGATAGAGTGCCTGATGAACTATGGAATGAGGTTCATACATTGTACAGGAGACAGGGATCAAGACTATCCCCATGGAAAAGAAATGCAAAAAAGCAAAATGGCTGTCTGGGGAGGCCTTACAAATAGCTGTGAAAAGAAGAGAAGCAAAAAGCAAAGGA
>NW_011495039.1:4217749-4219399 GCF_000754665.1 Bison bison bison | reverse complement strand
GACTTAAATTGAAGAAAGTAGGGATAACCACTAGACCATTCAGGTATGACCTAAATCAAATCCCTTATGATTATACAGTGGAAGTGAGAAATAGATTTAAGGGCCTAGATCTGATAGATGGAGTGCCTGATGAACTATGGAATGAGGTTCATGACATTGTACAGGAGACAGGGATCAAGACTATCCCCATGGAAAAGAAATGCAAAAAAGCAAAATGGCTGTCTGGGGAGGCCTTACAAATAGCTGTGAAAAGAAGAGAAGCAAAAAGCAAAGGAGACAAGGAAAGATATAAGCATCTGAATGCAGAGTTCCAAAGAATAGCAAGGAGAGATAAGAAAGCCTTCCTCAGTGATCAATGCAAAGAAAGAGAGGAAAACAACAGAATGGGAAAGACTAGAGATCTCTTCAAGAAAATTAGAGATACCAAGGGAATATTTCATGCAAACATGGGCTCGATAAAGGACAGAAATGGTATGGATCTAAAAGAAGCAGAAGATATAAAGAGAGGTGGCAAGAATACGCAGAAGAACTGTACAAAAAAGATCTTCACGAGCCAGATAATCACGATGGTGTGATCACTCATCTAGAGCCAGACATCCTGGAATGTGAAGTCAAGTGGGCCTTAGGAAGCATCACTACGAACAAAGCTAGTGGAGGTGATGGAATTCCAGTTGAGCTATTCCAAATCCTGAAAGATGATGCTGTGAAAATGCTGCACTCAATATGCCAGCAAATTTGGAAACCTCAGCAGTGGCCACAGGACTGGAAAAGGTCAGTTTTCATTCCAATCCCAAAGAAAGGAAATGCCAAAGAATGCTCAAACTACCACACAATTGCACTCATCTCACACGCTAGTAAAGTAATGCTCAAAATTCTTCAAGCCAGGCTTCAGCAACACGTGAACCGTGAACTTCCTGATGTTCAAGCTGGTTTTAGAAAAGGCAGAGGGACCAGAGATCAAATTGCCAACATCTGCTGGATCATGGAAAAAGCAAGAAAGTTCCAGAAAACCATCTATTTCTGTTTTACTGACTATGCCAAAGCCTTTGACTGTGTGGATCACAATAAACTGTGGAAAATTCTGAAAGAGATGGGAATACCAGACCAGCTGACCTGCCTCTTGAGAAATCTGTATGCAGGTCAGGAAGCAACAGTTAGAACTGGACATGGAACAACAGACTGGTTCCAAATAGGAAAAGGAGTACGTCAAGGCTGTATATTATCACCCTGATTATTTAACTTATATGCAGAGAAGGCAATGGCACCCCACTCCAGTACTCTTGCCTGGAAATGCCCATGGATGGAGGAACCTGGTAGGCTGCAGTCTATAGGGTCGCTCAGAGTCGGACACGACTGAGCGACTTCACTTTCACTTTTCACTTTCATGCATTGGAGAAGGAAATGGCAACCCACTCCAGTGTTCTTGCCTGGAGAATCCCAGGGATGGGGGAGCCTGGTGGGCTGCTGTCTCAGGGGTCACACAGAGTCGGGCACAACTGAAGCGACTTAGCAGCAGCAGCAGAGTACATCATGAGAAACGCCGGACTGGAAGAAACACAAGCTGGAATCAACATGGCCGGGAGAAATATCAATAACCTCAGATATGCAGATGACACCACCCTTATGGCAGAAAGTGAAGAGGAACTCAAA
>NW_011495039.1:4207824-4217649 GCF_000754665.1 Bison bison bison | reverse complement strand
GCCGAAGAATTGATGCTTTTGAACTGTGGTGTTGGAGGAGATCTTGAGAGTCCCTTGGACTGCAAGGAGATCCAACCAGTCCATTCTAAAGGAGATCAGTCCTGGGTGTTCTTTGGAAGGAATGATGCTACAGCTGAAACTCCAGTACTTTGGCCACCTCATGCGAAGAGATGACTCATTGGAAAAGACTCTGATGCTGGGAGGGATTGGGGGCAGGAGGAGAAGGGGACGACAGAGGATGAGATGGCTGGATGGCATCACTGACTCGATGGATGTGAGTCTGGTTGAACTCCGGGAGTTGGTGATGGACAGGGAGGCCTGGCGTGCTGCAATTCATGGGTTTACGAAGAGTCGGACACGACTGAGTGACTGTACTGAACTGAAGATATTCAAGTCATTTTTAATTTAAAGCAAATTCAAACAATCTAATGACACCCTAAAATGATATATCCAGTATACTTTCTCCACAAAAGCTCTATGGATGGTACTGAACACATGACCATTTACATGTTTAATCAGTTAAAACAATTTTCTATAGTCAGAGGTAGTAAAATGAAAGCTATGACATGTTTATCCCATAAAGCTATCCCAGATACAAGTTCTACCTTTTGACAGACTGTCAAGGAGTTAACCATTAAAGTAATGTATCTGGCACCACAATATCTGGCTTTTTAAAAATTCTTTTCAATAAAAACGTAACAACATTGCACTTGAGCTTTCAATTGCTTTTCTTTTTGAATGTCTCTGAACAGACACACATTTGAGTCACAGAATGCACTTAAGTTTAATGTTCCGAAAACCACAGACAAAATATTGTGCTATTTTAAATAAGTATTTTAATAGAAAGCATGGACAACAGTAAGAAACACAGAAAAATCTAGTGACTTCCTAATATATCTATAAACTGTCAGTGGTTTTAGGAAAATGTAAAAACAATATACAAAGAGAACCCCCAAATGAAGTCCCAAATGTTCTTTAATCAAATATAATTAGAAGGCACACTTAAAACTGAGAAAACTATTTCTATATGAAAGACCTATGACCAAAGCAATGTTAAAGCCATTTCCAAACAGTAATGAAACAAAAATCTGTGGAGATGAATAATGTAATTGACATTATCAATACTGAACAGAGAGTAATAGTCTGAATGTTAACTCTGAGAAAGATTTCAAAATGATATGAAACTAAACGACAATATATATCCTACAAGGAATAAATGAGCGCAACAGAAGCGAGTTCTATTTATAATTCATAAAGATATGTTTCAATACATTTTGCCTTCAGTTTCCACAGAATAAAAAATTATATACGTTCTCCTTCGCCCCCACAGAAAACGATCCCATTCTTTCCACTGGACTTGCAATTCACAATTTTCCGTTCCAACATATCACCTCTCCTACCATATCCAGATCAAGGGTATTGAAAATGTAAACCAGTCCTCTTAGTAACATACATAAGGAGTCTTTCTTTAAAAAATTAATAAAAAAATAAGTAACCTTTTTTCATATTGGGAGCTAAAGCACTATAAGAAAGGTATTCCAGTTGATGGCAGAAAGCCATAACAAGGAAACAAACTGTATGTAAGCACGGGTCCACAGCCTTTGTAGCTCTGAAATAACTTATACAAAGAACTCGTATATAAATTTGGCTCACCTCAGCAATGCTTTTTCTTTAAATTACACAGAAATCTGAAATGCATTGGGTGTATGTAAGGGCAACCTGTGGCCCTGAGTAAAAATGTGTATTTAAGAGGGGAAATGTGGAAGTAATTATTACCTTGATGTATTTCCCAGAATGCACAGAATCTATCCAGCATGTCTCGCCTGGGCATTGAGGGTTTTGCAGAACACCCATGACTCTAAAAATCCAGCATTTGGCATCACGCAATCTGGGAGCTAATGATAAACCACTTTGCCCAGCCATTGTTGCTTTGGAGCCGGAACAAGTCAGTTTGCTGAGATGGACTGAAAAAAATATCTCAAATGGATGAGTCACCCTATTGCTGGCTTCGACTACCTTCGGGTTGGAAATGAACAAATCAGTGTCACAGGCACTTTAGAGAAATAAACAGGAACTTTTGTTTCCTTCCACTTGGAGACCAAAAAACAAGACAAAGGAAGGAGCGCTAAGTAACTGCAAAAGAAATCTAGTTGGATTTTGTGATTACTATTGGGTCTTTAAATCTTGCTCATGACTAAGCCAACATTCATATTTCCTGCTAACCAGACTTAAAAGGAAACTCTAGTCAGTATTAAGAAGAGCCCATATACCCAAGAGTGGGGCATACGTGTAAGTGGTGGGTTCCAATGGGCTAGCTACAATACAGACATATGTATATGCTTTGCAAAGTAACCCAAAGTAGGGGGAGTGGGAATCCAAGTCAGAGACCTTGAGGAAATGTCCAATGTAAAACACTGATGCAAATATAGGAAAATCTCCAACTCAGAGGTGTAGAGACAGAAATACAAATTGGGCTCTGGGAGAAAAGCTATATGGAAATAAAAAGGTCATAGACAACATGGAATGACCCTATGGTTTCAGCACACACCAATGTGTATTGTGGGTTTATATTACAGGACTATAAGTGTGTGACCCGTGGATACACTAAGCCAACCAAACAGTACAGAATCAAAAGAACTAAAAATTTACATTTGCCTTGGCTTCTGTAACAGCAGATAATAACCATGGCCTCTTCACAGCAAAGTTCTAAGATCCATTCTACTATTTCCCATTCCTCTATGATCATACCTCACAGATTCTCTAAGTGAATTTAAGAATAATGGATACAAACAAAACCCTAAGCTTAAGAAGTAGACTGATTTGGACTTTCCATTCTGTACAGATCCTTGAAAGATTACATTTACTAGAAGGAAGCAAGGTTTGATTGAGTCTAGAAAAGCACATATTAATTTTCTGCTGAGAACAAATATAAAGGCCTTCTCAGATAAAGGAGAAACAGTATGTGCAAACAAATGACTGCCCAAGGAACTGGAGCAATTTATTATGGATGAACCGCAGATTATTTGTGAGGCAGTGGCAGGAGGCCAGCTTAGAAATGTTCAGGCTTCAGCCAGATTATAAAGGAGCTAGCTAACCAGTGTTAAGGTATTTGAGCTTTACCTTTCAGGCAATGATGAGCAATTGAGAGAGAGCGTTGCAGGGGTGGGATGGAACACAGGGGTCACATCATTAAAAGTACTTGTCACAAATCTCACTCTGGCAACAAGATCAAATACAGTGTGCAAGGGGGCAAAACGAGGTATAGAAAACCAGTTAGAAAAAGGTTATTCCAACAGATCAGCAAAAAAATAAAAATAAAAATTATGGAATAAACAGCGACAGTAGAAGAGAAGATGGATTCACGAATATTCAGGACAAAGTGTGGCAGTACTTACGGAGATGGAACTTCAAGCGGAGTGATATCTTTTGGTCAGAGGTTTTGGAATACAGTAGGAAAGGCAGATTTGTCAAGAGGAAGATAAACAGATAGGTTTAGTTTTTTAAATGATGTGGTTGTAGAGGAAAAAACCTCCAAAATATATTAAGTGAAAAAAGCAAACAATTGAACAACATGCTGTTGTTTGGAGTGGTGGTGGGGGGGGGTGGAGGTCGTATACTTATAAATGGATATAAAAATCTGTGTAGGAGAACAGCTGGCTAGGGGGACAAATGTAAAAAAAATAAATAAACAGATAGGTTTAGTTTTTTAAATGATGTGGTTGTAAAACATCTGGGCGGATTTGCCTGGGATCAGAATCAATTGTTGCTTTCAGAAATTCTGTTATTCAGTTGGCTTTGTGTTACAAGTGACAACTCCAACTCAAACTAGTTCAAAATAAACCAAATAAAAATATGTATTGGCTTTTCCAAGAGGCACAACTAGATTCAGGGATCTAAACACCATCCTGAGGACTCTCTCTCTCTCATCTCTCCTTCTGTTTGACTTCAATTTCAGAGGCTTTTTTCATGAGGCACCAAGATGACTACAGACAGCCCTAATCCAACATGCTCTGGATTCCTGAGAAAAAGAACATACTCTTCCCAACATCTGTCAGCACTTCTGGACTCTGAATAGCCCCGTTTGCCACCAGTCATGTTGCCAGGGCAGGAGACACTCAGATTGTCCAATCCTAAATCATGGCCCCAGGACCCAGAAACCAGATCCTGGGTAAGGCCCCTGGAGTGACCATGCCCCAAGAACCACATGGGGTGCAGAAGGGTGCATCTCTGCTGGAAGAAGGGTCCTCAGTGGCAAGTTTTGGTCCTACTGAAATGCAATCTACCCATAAGAATGTGATGAGATATGAGATACTATACCTTTAAAGATCTGAAAGTTTTGATACCAAACACTGTTATCATAAGTAACACTGTAACTGTCACACAATGACTATAAGGCAATTAGTTTTTCTGGCAGATGTGGTTGAATTACTAGACACTGGAGAAAAGCAATGAAGAGGACATTAAAATGCATGAAGAAGATCTCTCTCTTCTGAGCAAGTCCTGCCTTCAAAGGCTCCAGGGCTAGGTCTCATGCTATAGGGGAATCAACACATTTCTCAAATACCAAAATACAATTTTTTTTCTTTCTGATCTTTTAAGGAAGGTTTTCCAAAGTTCAATAACTAATTGCACCAATAACATTATTTGGGAGGAATGTATGGGACACCCCCCGCCCCTCCGCCTCACACATACACACACAGGATGTGTGTCTTGAGAGTGAGTCACGCGAGTGGAGAAAAATCACGGTTTCTTCCCTGGGAGTCAGGGAATGGAGCTGCTTCTATTTAAGCCGGTTGACTCAAATCATTGCAAGTAGGTGTTGAGTCAGACTGGATGCTCAAAACAACTAAACACCATCCCTCCCCGTCCTGGGGTAATACAGCTTTGGGAAGTGCTTAGAACTGCCAGGAAATTCTGAGCTAGAAAAGTAAGAGAGTGGGAGGAGATCTTGCCATCCTGGCACTGGAGGAACTTTACCAGGTCAGAACTGCTTTAGGCTTGGGTAATTCCAGTGACTGCCCGGGCATCCTGGGTACTGGACCGGCTTCTGCCTTGCCCTGTGTCAACAGATCCAGGTGGCTACTGGGGTTTACAGGGATTGATGCAGCCTGGAAGATCAACACCTCTTGCACTTCAGCTGCAGGGAAAGTGCAAAAGCAGGTTCTAAGGGCCCTAGTGGGAACCTGGAATGATCATGACTATAGCCTGATATATGTGTATGTTCTCAGTCACTCAGTCATATCCCAATCTTTGTGAATCCATGGACTGTGTAGCCTGCCAGGCTTCTCTGTCCATGGCATTCTCCAGGCAAGAACACTGGAGTGGGTTACCACTTCCTTCTCCAGGGGATCTTCCCAATCCAGGGATCAAACCCTTGTCTCCTGTATCTCCTACACTGGCAGGTGGATTCTTTACCACTGAGCCACCAGGGAAGCCCCATAGTCTGATATATAACTTTAAAATTCTCAGACATGCCTAGTGCAAGCCTCAGGCCCTGCAAACATTAGGGGCAGTCCTGCCTTTAGCTTTACTAATGCAAAGGTTTTCATAGTTTAATAAATAATAAATTTAAGGTGAATCTAATTTTGATCCTGGTGCAAAGACAAGTGGTTACCAAAAGAAGGTTTACTAATTCTAAAAGAATAAAATATTTCCAACTTACTGGATTTGCCTTGTAAGATTGTTTGCCCTTTCTATTCATATAGGGTGATTAACCACAGGGGACATTAACAAAGTGGTTTTTATATTCTGTTTGATTTTACTTACTTAATGAGTATTTCAAAAGTTTGTGCTTGTGCTGTTATTTTTCAATATTTATTTTGGTATTTTTATGGTATGAAATGGAGAAGGAAATGGCAACCCACTCCAGTATTCTTGCCTAGAGAATCCCGTGGACAGAGCCTGGTGAGCTGCTGTCCATAGGGTCGCACAGAGTCGGACATGACTAAAGTGACTTAGCATGCATGCATGCATTGGAGAAGGAAATGGCAACCCACTTCAGTATTCTTGCCTGGAGAACCCCAGGGACAGAGGAGCCTGGTGGGCTGCCGTCTGCGGGTTCGCACAGAGTGAGACATGACTGAAGTGACTTAGCAGCAGCAGCATGGTATGAAATGGGTTTAAGGATTTAGGTGAAATCCCTATCAATCCACCTGTAAGAAAAAAATGGATTGACCTATGAGTGCTCATGGAATAAGAACAAAGTGGGTTCTAGTTTCAGTCACCTTTTTGGTCACCTGTTACAGTACTTTTTCTAAGTGGTCACTTGCCTGCTGCCCATTAGCCAGGCTGTGGCCTAGCTACAGAGCAGCTAGCAGCTTCGCCTCCTCGGGAAGCCCATTTCCTGACATGTTCCCTTTGGTTGCAGGATTCTAGACTGTCTTCAAAGGCCTTGGCCCTGGGCTTCATCAGAGCTTGAAAATGGGAAGGAGCAATAAATACACAGGATATGTCAATTTACAATGTTACTTTAAAAAGTATCCCCAGATACAGTAAATGGATTTGGTGCTAGGCTAATGGATAATAGAATAATTTTACAAATAAAATATGAAAGAGGAATAGGTTGCTTTGAGAGAATGTGTTTTGACAGGTAGTTTCCAACATGGCAGAGTGTGTTAAAGATTTTAAAGCTATTTGAGTCTTGTTGATGTTTTCGGTTTTCGTTAACCTCAAAAACAGATGTCTGAAAAGTCTTATTGTGCTTTCCTCCAAATGTGTAGAGGAAGAGTGTGTGCAGAGCACAGATTACCTCAGCCCTATCCTGTGAGTCTGCCTTCAGTTGTGTTCTTTATAGTTTGTGTGGTACATAAACTTTTTATAGAAGGTGGGAGGAGACAGTAGCTAAAGTGAAATAAGTGTCTTACCATGAGAACTTTTATTACAACTTCCTCTGTGATTGAGCAGAACCCAAAAGGGATAGAAAACCTTTTGCCACAGAAAGCTTTTGAAGCTTTTCTGACCAATAAAAAGGTTTAATTTTGATAACCACTGGGTTAAAAAAAAAAAAAAAAGGCTTTCCGGTAACCAGTCCACACATCTAAGTGCTGTAAAATCAAATTTGGGTTCGGATTAAACTGTATTCTTATTAGCTTTGTGTCCTCAAAGGAAAGAGAGCATCATCCATAGATTAGAGAATAAAGTCCAAACAAGTAGGGATATTCTGAGGAAGAAGTAACTACAGCACAGAGCCTGACATGTAGTAGGTAATCAATACCAGTCATATGTATGTACATCTGACCATGATTTCTCATTTTCAAATATCAGTGCTAATAAAGCATAGTACTTGGCATCTGACACATGCACCCACTTTTAAAAGGCAGAGGTTCATCTGTAAGATTACTGGAATGCAAACAAAATTAATGAATTATAATTTTATACCATGGAATTGACTATATTTTAATTAATATATATATTGAAAGAAATGGCTATAATATAGCATTTTCCCATTTCATTAAAACTTTCTTAATATTATCTTAATAGAAATATACATAGTGAATAAATTAAAATCTTCAGTTTCATTCCAGTTATTTTGGAATTAAGATATTGCTTTTCTCCAACTGCTTTATTACATATTATTAAACTTTCACTTCTAACCACTTAGATTTTCCTCAGGTCTCATTTAGTAAATGAATTTTAACATGTTCCAAAATAAATGAGTTTATTATCCTTTCTTGTCTCTTACCTCAAAAGAGCTACGGCTTTTGATTTTGCTATTCCTGTTAACAGTACCATTTTTTTTTCAAGTCACAGAAGCTTGAATCCCCCTCCTCCCTTTAACTTATCTGAACTGCTGCTTTTGTGCCACGTACTTTATACACATTTTATATATATGCACACACATGTATTATGCATGATAGCTAGCATATATATGTAGAGCCAGCATATATGTGTATACACATAAATAAGCTAGCTCTCATGTGGCTAACTCTCCATATATGTGCTAGCTATCCTGTGTATGTGGGAGATGGGTATCCGAAACTAGTATTTGTTCAGTGGTTACTACACAAGAAACACAGAATCTGTGTTACACATTACAGGAGTATTTATGCCTTTATTCGAATCTTCCAATGGCTCTAGGAAATAGATACAATTACTTATATTTTACGGATAACGAAAGCTTTTCTGGAACTTATTTGAGTTCAAACAAATAGGAAAGGAAAAAGCTGGGGTTTCAAATTGTGATCAGTCTGTTTCCAGAATCTGAAGCGTCACCACCTATGTTTTCTCATTATCTATGCTGTCTCTTTATTACAGTGCCACTCATGTCCTCAAATACTTATTAACCTCTATTACATCCCCCTCCACATGTTTCTCTACTGTGCTTCATCCCTCCATGCAATTTACATCTCGCCACAACTCATTTTCCTGAAACATGACTCCAATCTTATCATTCTTCCACTTAAAAATTGCTAATAGTCTCTTATTGCTAATTTCCTCTGTTACCTTTCTTTCATTACTGTCTTAATCAGAGCTGTCCAGAGAAACTGACCCTATAAGCTGTGTATATATATATAGGAAGACATTTATTTTAAGGAAATAGCCCATGCAATTGTGAAGTCCAGCAAGTCCAACTATCTGCATAGTGGACTGAAAGGCTGAACACCAAGCCATGAGCTGATTGTACGGTTAAGTCTGAAAGGCTATGAGGCTGAAGACTCGGGACAGGCTGTTTGCTGAAGAATTCCCTCTTGCCAGGGGAGGTTAGCCCTTGGTTTAGTTCAGGCCTTCAACTGACTGGATGACAGTCACTCACCCGATGGAAGGCAATCTGCTTCCCTCAGAATCAACTGATTTAGATGTAACTTTTATCCAGAGTAATTTTTGACCAAATATTTAAGCACACTGGCCTAGTCAAGTTGATACATAAAGTTAACCATCATGATTGCTATGACTATACAAGTTTTTCCTCATTCAGCAAAATTGGGCATTTGTGGGTCCCCAAAACCAACCCAGATAATCACAATGCTGTGACAGATCACGTAGAGCCACACATCCTGGAATGTGAAGTCAAGTGGGCCTTAGGAAGCATCACTACGAACAAAGCTAGTGGAGGTGATGGAATTCCAGTTGAGCTATTTCAAATCCTGAAAGGTGATGCTGTGAAAGTGCTGCACTCAATATGCCAGCAAATTTGGAAAACTCAGCAGTGGCCACAGGACTTGAAAGGGTCAGTTTTCATTCCAATCCCAAAGAAAGGCAATGCCAAAGAATGCTCAAACTACTGCACAATTCCACTCATCTCACACGTTAGTGAAGTAATGCTCAAAATTCTCCAAACCAGGCTTCAGCAATATGTGAACTGTGAACTTCCTGATGTTCAAGCTGGTTTTAGAAAAGGCAGAGGAACCAGAGATCAAATTGCCAACATCTGCTGGATCATAGAAAAAGCAAGAGTTCCAGGAAAAGATCTATTTCTGCTTCATTGACTATGCCAAAGCCTTTGACTGTGTGGATCACAATAAACAGTGGAAAATTCTGAAAGAGATGGGAATACCAGACTACCTGACCTGCCTCTTGAGAAATCTCTATGCAGGTCAGGAAGTAATAGTTAGAACTCAACATGGAACAACAGACTGGTTCCAAATAGGAAAAGGAGTACATCAAAGCTGTATATTGTCACCCTGCTTATTTAACTTATATGCAGAGTACATCATGAGAAACGCTGGGCTGGAAGAAGCACATGCTGTAATCAACATTGTGGGGAGAAATATCAATAACCTCAGATATGCAGATGACACCACCCTAATGGCAGAAAGTGAAGAACAACTAAAGAGCCTCTTGATGAAAGTGAAAGAGGAGAGTGAAAAAGTTGGCTTAAAGCTCAAC
>NW_011495039.1:4205668-4207724 GCF_000754665.1 Bison bison bison | reverse complement strand
CATATGGATGACAGAGGATGAGATGGTTGGATGGCATCACCAACTCAATGGACTTGAGTTTGGGTAAACTCTGGGAGTTGGTGATGGACAGCAAGGCTTGGCGTGCTGCGGTCCATGGGGTCGCAAAGAGTCAGACATGACTGAGTGACTGGACTGAACTGAAAAACCAAATCATTCTTCTCCATCTTCTTCTTTTCATGGTGCTATTCCAGTTTAATAGCTCATTCCTGCCTTTTGCCTCAATATTTAGTAAAAGACGTGAATGAGTAAGAAAGAAATGAAAAGCACCCCTCCAAAATCAAAGTGAGTACCGCCTGAAGTCATAAGGCTTCAACAATGTTAACCCACAAGAGGGAGGGAATATATATATATACTTATAGCTGATTCACGTTGTTGTCCAGTAGAAACTTAAATACAACAGTGTAAAGCAATTATACTCCTATTTAAAAATGTTATCCCAGTCACTTATTAATACCATTAATAACTGAATGGTATTAAAAGTTCTTTCACCCCTAGTGACTAACTTGAAGTCACTTGCTGCTTCTATGCCTAATGATCTTGGCCATGCCACTTGGAGGTAGAGAAACATATTTATAATGTATACTGTAAGGTACGCATACACAGTCAACACAGATCTCCCAGTTTTCCCACTAGAGTTTACAAAATCCTCTTTTATGGCCATCATTAAAAAATCTACAAATAATTAATGCTAGAGAAGGTGTGAAGAAAAGCAAACCCTCCTACCAGGTTGGTGGGAATGTAAATTGATGCAGTTACCATGGAAAACAGTATGCTGCTGCTGCTGCTGCTGCTAAGTCACTTCAGTCGTGTCTGACTCTGTGCGACCCCATAGATGGCAGCCCACCAGGCTCCCCTGTCCCTGGGATTCTCCAGGCAAGAACACTGGAGTGGGTTGCCATTTCCTTCTCCAATGCACGGAAGTGAAAAGTTAAAGTGAAGTCATGTCCGACTCTTAGCAACCCCATGGACTGCAGCCTACCAGGCTCCTCTGTCCATGGGATTTTCCAGGCAAGAGTACTGGAGTGGGTTGCCACTGCCTTCTCCAGAAAAACAGTATGGAAGTATTTTAATAAACTAAAAGTACAGTTGTCATATGATTCAACAATATCACTCCCAGGCACATATGCCAAGAAAACTCTAATTTGAAAAGATATATGCACCTCAATGTTCACAGCAGCACTATTGACAGTAGCCAAGACACGGAAGCAACCTAAATATCTATGGAGGAATGGATAAAGAAGATGTGGGACATATATTCAATATTAGTCATAAAAATAGAAATGATACCATTTTGCTACAACATAGATGGAACTAGAGATCATACTAAGCCAAAGAAAGACAAATATCATATGATACTGCTTATATGCAGAAACTTAAAAATTATAAAAATATACTTAATTTGTAAAACAAATACTCACAGACTTTGAAAACAAATTTATGGCTATCAAAGGGGAAACTTGAGGAGAGGAATAAATTAAGATCTTGAAATTCACACATACACACTATTATATAGAATATGGATAAATAGCAAGATTCTGGCTTAAAGCTCAACATTAAGAAAATTAAGATCGTGGCATCCAGTCCCATCACTTCATGGCAAATAGATGGGGAAACAGTGGCTGACTTATTTTTGGGGGGCTCCAAAAATCACTGCAGATAATAACTGCAACCATGAAATTAAAAGACGCTTACTTCTTGCAAGGAAAGTTATGACCAACCTAGACAGCATACTAAAAAGCAGAGACATTACTTTGTCAACAAAGATCCGTCTAGTCAAGGCTATGGTCTTTCCAGTCGTCATGTATGGGTGTGAGAGTTGGACTATAAAGCTGAGCACCAAAGAACTGATGCTTTAGAACTGCGGTGTTGGAGAAGACTCACTCTTGAGAGTCTCTTGGACGGCAGGGAGATCCAACCAGTGCATCCTAAAGGACATCAATCCTCAGTATTCATTGGAAGGACATCATGATGTTGAAGCTGAAACTCTAATACTTTGGCCACCTGATGTGAAGAGCTGACTCATTTGAAAAGACCC
>NW_011495039.1:4203400-4205568 GCF_000754665.1 Bison bison bison | reverse complement strand
CAGGATGATAACTGCAGCCATGAAATTAAAAGACGCTTACTCCTTGGAAGGAAAGTTATGACCAACCTAGACAGCATATTAAAAAGCAGAGACATTACTTTGCCAACAAAGTCCGTTTAGTCAAGGCTATGGTTTTTCCAGTGGTCATGTATGGATGTGAGAGTTGGACTGTGAAGAAAGCTGAGCGCTGAAGAATTGATGGTTTTGAACTGCGGTGTTGGAGAAGACTCTTGAGAGTCCCTTGGACTGCAAGGAGATCCAACCAGTCCATCCTAAAGGGGATCAGTCCTGGGTGTTCATTGGAAGGAGTGATGTTGAAGCTGAAACTCCAATACTTTGGCCACCTGATGCGAAGAGCTGACTCACTGGAAAGGACCCTGATGCTGAGAAAGATTGAGGGTAGGAGGAGAAGGGGATGACAGAGGATGAGATGGTTGGATGGTATCACCACCTCAATAGACATGAGTTTGGGTAAACTCTGGGAGTTGTTGATGGACAGGGCGGCCTGGAGTGCTGCAGTTCATGGGGTCGCAAGGAGTCGGACATGACTGAGTGACTGAACTGAACTGATGGTATACCACAGAAAATTATATTCAATATCTTAAAGTAAATTATAAAAGAAAAATAATATTAAAAAGAATATATATAATTCACATATACTATATACCAGAAACTAACACATTGTAAAACTCTAATCCATAAATAAATAAGTCTCTTTTCCTTTCTCTGATAAAGTCCCTGAGATCCCAAGCAGATGATTTACATCTCAAAAACACAAGAAAAGAAATACCAATTCCTTTCAGAAAGCTCATTTCCTCTCATGGCATATACAGAAATCAGTCTTAGAAAGTCAAGATTCCCATCTTGGTCATTTTTCAGGGATTTTCTTTTTTCCATTTCTAAATCACCAATTCAGTTTAACAAATAACAGTAATAGACAATAGTACATATCATTCCCTCCCATTCCCACACCTTACTTTCTGAGGAACATGATCAGCATTCAAGCTTCACCTGGTCTGTGAGCTCAGCACCAGCGGTCCTAATATAAAAAGCAGCAACCAGACCACACCTGTGGCCACTTTTTCCCACTGTAATGGCGGCCACATCTCTGCAACAGCCTGAGGGTGTCTGAGTCCTCTGTACTCTCTGGGTGGTCTCCTTTCATCAAGGACAGCTATCATCGGGCCCACATCAGTAGGTGGTCGCCCTCAGGTCCCTCACCCCCTCCACACACACAACCTTCAAGCCCCAGGTGTTAGTGCAGGGCCCCCACAACTTCCCTTTCCTGAACGTCTCCAGCGCTCACAGCAGCTTCCTTGGTCTCCCGGCTGTGCAGTCAATTGTTGGGCTGCATCCCACACGCCTGCGAGCCCAGTCCCTGCCCAGCTTTGAGACCAAAGAAACAGCCTGGAGTCGGTGACAGAGAGGTCAAACTTACACGTCTGAAGCAAGGTCCTGGAGGGACACCTCACAGTGCGCGGCAGAGGCCTGTGGGCAGGACCCAGCAGCAGGCGTCGGTCCCGCCGGGAGGGGGAAGGTACCACTTGTAGGGGGAATTGCTATCTGGTTGGCTCCTTGGTTACCAGGGAAACTAGTGGAGGCCCGCCGCCCCTCACCGCCCCTTAAATAGGCTATCAGGTGGCGATGTTCTGATCTAAAGGTCAGAACAGTCATTAGCTAGGGCTGAGGCAAGTATGTAGGAAGGTCAGTCAGGTGAGTAGGGTGTAGGCTAAGTGGGTACTGGTAGAAGAAGGGACTGGCAGAGAGCAAGAGAACAGCCATCTTGGGTGGCCAGCTCATACCTACCCATGTACAGGGTCTGCCTTCTTGATCCATTTTTCATGGTATGCCTTAAACATAAGACAATTGCCAAGATTTGCTAAAATCTGTTTAGAAAAATAGAAAAGAAATAGAGAGGAAAGCTAAAAGAAACTAAAAGAAAAAAATAAGAACTTGGATGAGACAGAGACAGTGTGGGAAATAAACTTTAAAAATTTTGAAACTGGGAATTCCCTGGTGGTCCAGTGGTTAGGGCTTTGAGCTTCCACTGTAGGAAGGCACAGATTGATCCCTAGTTGGGGAACCAGGTTCCCACAAAAAAACAAAACCAAAAAAACACTGAAACTTTTGAATTGAAGGGTAATGGTTTCAAATCATGTTTGTCTAAC
>NW_011495039.1:4201297-4203300 GCF_000754665.1 Bison bison bison | reverse complement strand
CTAACTTCTTTCATGAGATATCCCTAATGGTGGAACAAGATGGTCTAGGATGGTTACAGTGAAAACTTCTGTATCTTTAAATGTTATAATCATATCAAGACTTAACCCCACACCCAATCTATGTCACAGTCACAGAATCTAGCAGAGATAATTCGCTCTGGTGTACATCCTAAATGATAAATGCACTCACATATACACTGAACACAGTCATAAATGTTATATCTGTCAGGGTCCTTTAACTATAACACTGATTTTACGAGAGTGGAAGTTAAGAGGCTTACATAGTTTGTGGGGGCTTCTCAGGTGGTGCTAGTGGTAAAGAACCTGCCTGCCAAAGCAGGAGATACAGGAGACTTAGGTTCAATCCCTGGGTCGGGAAGATGCCCTAGAAGAGAACGTGGCAACTCATTCCGTATTCTTGCCTGGATAATGCTATGGACAGAGGAGCCTGGTGGGCTATAGTTCAAAGAATCTGACACAACTGAAGCGACTTAGCATGCTCACATATTGTCTGTGATCATTTGTGAGCCATCAGATCTAGGTTACCTAACAACCAAGTTGCTATAGGTTTTAGTATACTGAAAAAGTTCTCAGATAATCACAGCCTTGTGCTTGATTTTTCCCTCCTGAGAATTTAGCTAGTTGTTTTCCTACACCAGGAGAATACTGTGAGGAAAGTAATAACTAAAGCACTTTGAATCCTTCTTAATAAATGAATATGACTTAGAACACAGAAGTGCAAGTATTAACACAAAGACTCGGTGAGGTATTATTTAAAGTCAGCTGTAACTACTATACGAAAAGTGATTCCACGTGTTAACGTTCAATAAGTATAGAGAAAAGTCTTTTGAGCCTCACTCAAAATGTCCTTAAGTGCAGTGGTCCCCAAGCTTTTTGGCACCAGGAACTGGTTTTGCAGAAGACAATTTTTCTGTGGGCCAGTGCGGCGAGGGGTGGGCGATGGTTTCAGGATGATTTAAACCCATTTCCTTTATTGTGCACTTTATTTCTGTTATTATTACATGAGCTCACCTCAGATCGCCAGGCGTTAGATCTTGGAAGTTGGGGACCCCTGTTTATATGTGTTTCAACTGTTTTTGATGACGTTTAGATCCAAATGAAAAAAAAAGTGTAGATTTAGGTGTACAATCTACATATGATTATTTACATGAAACAATCAGTGAAGAAATGACAATTTCCAAATACCATGAGAATTAAGGTTTAAAATGTTTCGGAAATTATTTTAATTTTCACAAAATATATTGGTCATTTCAATTTTAAATTTCACTATTTAAGCATAATTGAATGGATTACTTTATATTTTCACAAAATAGGCATTTGAAAATACAATTATGTAAAGTTTAAAAATAAAATAAAATTAATTAAAAATAAAATAAAATTAAAAAAAATTATGGACAGGATAGCTATTAGGCAAATCTTAGAGCCAAGGATATGCAGCTAATGCAATTTGAAAGGAGCTTTATTATTTATAAAAAATTTTTTTGATTTATGTTTTTACCTTTTTATAGTAAAACAGGTAATTTCCTTTATTTGGCCTATATTTGGAGTTTATCTTATACTTTGGTTCATGTCATGACCACCTGGATTTGTGCTATTACAGTGAATTAAACTAAAATATGAAAACTATTGTGAAGTTACATTATTAAAATCAATAACAGTAACAAAATGGCAACAACATTTCATTCTTAACGGCTTTACTAGTATGTGAAAGGAAACATATTTGTAAAAAAATTTTTTTTTCATGTTGAGAATAACATTTTAGGACTATCAGTGAAATTTAAAGTCAATCACTAGATAAAAGCTCCCTTTTATGTACATTAAAATTTTCCATTTCTGAATTTAAAAAAAATAATAAATAAAAAGCATCAAAAACAAAAACAAAAACAAACAAAAAAAGAAAATGCCTTATTAAATGACCATCACTTAAACATTAGAAACTCTTACAGATATTCACATTTAGGAAAAAGACATTACTAATCAAA
>NW_011495039.1:4150541-4201197 GCF_000754665.1 Bison bison bison | reverse complement strand
TTTTTTTTTTTTTTTTTGGCCTCTCAAGGTTTTAAAGCATTTTCATAAGAAACATGATTTGGGGCACCTGAGTTCTATCTTTGCCAACAAACCTACAGTTCACAATAAGATCCTGAAAAAAAAAAAGTATCATTTCCCCTCACTTCGGCATGTTACAAACAAGAAATAAATTTCCTGCAGTTCTTCCTATAATTGTTTACTTTTGTTCTCATATTAAAAAAAAAAAAAAAACTTACATGACAGTGTAGTGTGGGGACAAGAGGGCTGGAAGAGAAAGCACACCAGAGGTATTTATTATACAAACAATAACTTTCTGGAAATCTGCTTCTTCCTCTGGACTCTGAAGTGGTAAAGAATAGAGAACCACTGCTCAGTGGAACTGTCTGCAAAGATGAGTAGGTAATACTCCGCTGTGTGCCATTCAGCAGCTACCAGCCACCCAGGTGGGGCTATTCAAGAACTCAAAATGTAGCTACTTTTACAAAAGGTTACATTTTTCTCATTTCATTTAATTTTCTTTAATTTAAATTTTAAAAAGCCCCATGTGGCTAGTGACAATTGTGGACAGTGCATGACGACAATCTATAGAGCCTCCTAATTCAATTCTCTTTTGATTCTGTATAGTAACATTTAGTTCTATCCACACAACCAAATAGGTTGGAAACTTACATCTCTACAGAAATCTGTTAAAGTCAGAATGTAAAACTGACAATGGGATTTTCTTGGAAACATCTAAATTCTTGTTTGCATAAGATATTATTGTGTGACAAAATTATTTCATAATTAACAACGAGGAGAAATGCATTGGAAATGCTTTTCAGTGTGAGGACAGGGAATGAACTCTCTGTTGGACAAGGGTCAAGTCATAAATCACATTTGTGGCTGTGCCACTCTGGACATGTCACTTTATTTCTTTGTATTGAGGCAGGAGGTAGATGTCCTCCCCTTGCCAGGGTAAAGTAACTGGAGATTCATTCCCTGTGGACCAATACTCCAAGATGAGAATGGCAGGACAATTGAGAGGGGAGGCTGGGCCCTGTCTAGATAGAAGATAAGAGACTACCCACTCCTCATTCTCAAAGACAGGAGACCTCCCTACCTACACATGCACAGAAAGCCTCCTTGGAAGTCAAAAGGAGAGCCAAGCTAAGTGATGGTTACTACCCATAGGCCTCTTTGGTAGAATCCATCTTGGCTAAGAAATGCGTGCCCACACAAGGGAGGATCCTGAGATAGACAAAATATGGACTGTGAACCAGGCAAATCAAAATAATTGGCCAAAGGAAAACTGGAAGAAATGCCCCAAATAAGTGATTTAAACTGTCATGAGGGTGCAACTCAGCGATTCTCTGAGTCTGCCCATGTATCTATCCACAAGTACTATACTCTTTTTCCTCCTAATAAAGACTTTACTTGTTTCACTATTTTCATATTTATGGGAATCCTTTTTCTACAAAGCCAAAGAGCCAGGGCCTTTTCACTGACCACTGGTCTAATGGTCAGGGTTTGCTCTTCTCACTGCCATGACCCAACCTCAGTCTCTGGATGGGGAACCGAGGCCCCACTTCAATCTGCTTCAGGCTGAGGTCACCAGAGATTAGTACCTTAAATTCTACATCAGCAAAGCAGAGCCAAAAATAAATATTTTATCTGTGTTATTATGAGCACCAAACAGGATAATATGTGTTAAATATCTAGCACATTCTTTAGCATATAGCAGAACTTCAAGAGAATGTATTTGCCTTCCCAACATTTTTTAAAAGTTAATTAAAAAAATACTTTCTATACGATCTTTATGATAGTCTGGAAGGTAATCAATTGTTTTCATTTCTTATTGGATTTGATTTTGTTTCTTAAACAAAAATAGCTACAAACAACAGCAATTAAAAAACAAAGTGAATTATAAATCACAAATCAAAGCAGGGTGGAGTTCAAACACTGAACAAAAGAAAAATACTCTTCACCTTGAAGTCCCTGTCTATCAAACCAGCAACTTAGCGGATTTCTCCATCCACTGTTGGTGCTGGCAAAGAAGCCATAATCTTTTTTTTTTTTTTTTTATTCCATTCGCATCTCCCTTTGTTCCCTGCTAATTTCTAAGTCTTGCCTCTGGCAATGTTGGCTCCCATCCTCCCAAGGAAACCCTGACATTTAGGAAAAAAATCTCTTGGCTTCCCAGGTGGCTCAGATGGTAAAGAATCCACCTGCAATTCAGGAAACTTGGGTTTGATCCCTGGGTTGGGAAGACATCCTGGCGAAGGGAATGGCAACCAACTCCATTATTCTTGCCTGGAGAATTCCACAGATCTACAAGCCTGGTGGGCTATAGTTCATGGGGTCACAAAGAGCTGGACATGACGGAACGACTTTCACTTCACTTCACTCCCTGGGGAGGCCAGGTTGCCAGTGGCTCCATGCCCCGGCAGTCTCTGCCAAATATGTGGGAGCAACTTCTTGCTCTGTATGGGCTGTGCCCAGGCACCCATGGTGCCAGCAGCTGTGTGGGGTCTGTTCTCACCATGGGCTCTCATTCACTGCTGAAGCATTCTTGGAAAGTCAAGTTCTAAAGCTAAACAAACAGATAAATTTTGCAACACTATGCATTGACATTTTATAGCACAGTGGTGTGGAGGCTTCAGGGGAAGTAAAAACACGACCACTAATGTTTTTTTTTTTTTTTTTTTATGGTGATGATACGTAGAACTCGTGAAATAGAGAGTCATTCCCTCGTGAGTTCTTTCTTGGTTTAAATCTTCTCTTCCTAGTTTGAATTTTAGAAGTAAGAATTTTTAAGAAGTCCATTCTTATTAAAGGATATTTTTCTCTCCTTCAGTTTTGTTTTTTCCATCCTTCCTCTTCTTTTTAATTTTATTTTTAATTGGAGAATAATTACTTTACAATATAGTGATGGTTTTTGCCATACATCAACATGAATCAGCCACAGGCATCCACGTGTCCCTTCCTTCTTAAACTTCCCTCCCACCTCCCTCCCGATCCCACCCCTCTAAGTTGTCACAGAGCACCAGCTTTGGGTTCCCTGCATCATACAGCCAATTCCCACTATCTATCTATTTTACATATGGTAATGTATATGTTTCAATACTATTCTCTCAAGTCATCCCACCCTCTCCTTCCTGCACTGTGACCCTAAGTCTGTTCTTTATGTCTGTGTCTACTTTGCCGCCCTGAAAACAGGATCGTCTGTTCCATTTTTCTAGATCCCATACATATGCATTAATAGATGGTATTTGTCTTTCTCTTTCTGAATTAAATTCACTCTGTATAACAGGCACTAGGTGTATCCATCTCATTAGAACTGACTCAAATGTGGTCCTTTTTAGAGCTGAGTAATATTCTATTGTGTATGAAAATGAAAGTGAAGTGTTAGTCACTCAGTTGTGTCTGACTCTTTGTGACTCCATGAACTGTCCATGGAATTCTCCAGGCAAGAATACTGGAGTGAGTAGCCGTTCCCTTCTCCAAGGAATCTTTCTGACTCAGGGATCAAAACCAGGTCTCCTGCATTGCAGGTGGACTCTTCACTGTTTGAGCCACCAGTGAAGCCCCTCATTGTGTATATGTACCACAACTCCTAGAAAAGAACTAACACCTATCCTACTCAAACTCTTCCAAAAACTTGCAGAGGAAGGAAAACTCCCAAACTCATTCTACGAGGCCACCATCACCATAATATCAAAATCAGACAAAGATGCCACAAAAAAAGAAAATTACAGGCTAATATCACTGATGAACATAGATGCGAAAATCCTCAACAAAATTCTAGCAAACAATCCCACAACAGGTTAAAAAGATACATCATGACCAAGTGGGCTTTATCCCAGGAATGCAAGGATTCTTCAATGTAGGCAAATCAATCAATGTGATATACCATATTAAGAAACTGAAAGAAAAACCATATGATTATCTCAATAGATTCAGAGAAAGCTATTGACAAAATTCAACACTCATTCATGATTAAAAACCCTCCAGAAAGTAGACATAAAAGGAACATACCTCAACACAATAAAGGCCATAAGGCTATGGTTTTTCCAGTGGTCATGTATGGATGTGAGAGTTGGACTGTGAAGAAAGCTGAGTGCCGAAGAATTGATGCTTTTGAACTGTGGTGTTGGAGAAGACTCTTGAGAGTCCCTTGGACTGCAAGGAGATCCAACCAGTCCATCCTAAAGGAGATCAGTCCTGGGTGTTCATTGGAAGGACTGATGCAAAAGCTGAAATTCCAGTACTTTGGCCACCTCATGCAAAGAGTTGACTCATTGGAGAAGACCCTGATTCTGGGAAGGATTGAGGGCAGGAGGAGAAGGGGACGACAAAGGATGAGATGGCTGGATGGCATCACTGACTCGATGGACATGAGTTTGAGTGAACTCCGAGAGTTGTTGATGGACAGGGAGGCCTGGCGTGCTGCGATTCATGGGGTCGCAAAGAGTCGGACATGACTGAGCGACTGAACTGAACTGATGACAAACTCATAGCAAATATTATTCTCAATGGTGAAAAGTTGAAAGCAGTTCTTCTAAAATTAGGAACAAGACAAGGATGCCGTCTCTTGCCACTATCATCCGCTAATATTTAAGCACACCACCACCACCAGGCTTAGTCAACATAGATCCATATCGATATGGCATTCTCGTCAGAAGTAACATTCACAGAGGTACTTACTTTAAAGGAGTCATAGGGTTTACTGCAGGCTTCCCTGGTGGCTCAGATGGTAAAGAATCTGCATGCAAGGCAGGAGACCTGAGTTTGATCCATGGGTTGGGAAGAGCCTCTGGAGAAAGGAATAGCTACCCACTACAGTATTCTTGCCTGGAGAATTTCAGGGACAGAGGATCCTGGTGGGCTACAGTCTATGGGTTCACAAAGAGCTGGACACATCTGAGCAACTAATACACACACACACACACACACACACACCACATGCATGGTTTATTGCAGTTGTGTTTGCTCTTCCTTTCCAATCACCAGCCCAATAGTGCTACTGGAGATTCCCCATTTGTGGAAGACCTCTCTGCTCAGACCTTCTAGTATTTTCAAGATCAGTGAAAAAATGAATTTTACTCTGAAGCTTGCAAAGCATAATTTAATCAGAATAATTAGTCAATGAACATGTCTTCAGGTAAGACTCATTATCGTAGAAGCAGTGTACTGAGAAGTAAAGAAAGCTGTTGGGTAAAAAGCATAGTCTCTGTTTATGCTTAAATGTGCAAATATTTCTCAGGGATAGAAAATGCACTGCTTTCTTTAAGGAACCTTTCCTGGTTTTTCACTCTCTCTTACATTTAAGGAGCACATGCTCAATTCAGTGGCAACTTGAAAACGTGTGACAGATGTACAATAAATGCTGCACCTATGCTCACACTAAGGGCTCAGAAGGAAAATTAAATCTTTCTAAGTAGGAGAGCTCAGGCAGTCATTTTTTCCATACTTTCCTGTATGTGCTCCAAGCTGTGGAATGCATCGAGGAATGCATATTGAATGATTTGGTGTAGACGTTTTTTCCTTTAATTTTCTTCAGATTTTATTGCACTCACAGGGAAATATGAAATCACTAAGTTATCTTATCCATAAATGTATATTGAAATGAAATAACGTGTTTGATATTTACGGATATATTGGTTCTCTTTTTTTTAAGTCCAAAAAGGAACTCTTTTTCTCTCAGAGAAAAATCAAATGCAGTTAATGCCAACTATAGCACCACTTTCAAAATCCTGGGTTTGGTTTAGGCTGCAGGACTGGAAATCAAATCAAATCTTCCCTGTGTGTAGCAGGGTACAGTAATACCTCATTTATCAGGTATTGTTAAAGGCTGGGGTGTTCCATGTAAAAGAAATGCCCAGATAATTGAATTTTACTCTTCCATGTATAAATTGAAAATGAAAACACACAAATAATGTCAAAAATATTACATATTGCCTTCAGACGCTATGTGGCCCAAATATAATTTAATCAAGTTTGAAACTGAGCTCACTCACTTATTAGTTATAGGATTCTGACAAGTTAGTAAAATCCAGCTCAGTCATTTACTAGTTTTATAATTTTGGCAACTTAGTTAGCCTCTGTTTTCTCATCTGTCAAGCAGAGATAATTATACCTTTGTCACAGTTTGAATTAGCTAATCTATATAAAACACCTCATAAAACACCTAACACATAGACCTACCCAGCACAGCCTCCTAGCCGGGCTGTGGATTCGGCAGCCAGACTGTCTGGCTTTGAATGTTGCCTTTGCAACTTCCTAGCGAGTAAACTCAAGCAATCTTTTTAATTTAATCTGGCTATGCCTCAGTTTCCACATCTGAAATGAAGATAATAATTGTTACTGTTGTTTAGTTGCTAAGTCGTGTAAGGATTAAATAAGTAGTGTATGTAGCGTCCTTGGAGCAGTGACCACCATATATATAAGCAGTGTTCAATTCATCTATGATTGATAAATATTTCTGAGGCATTTCTGAATGATCCATCTGTACAGAAATCTGGCAAGGGGGTGTGTGTCTGTGTGTGTGGGAGGGGGCTGTGAGTTCTTTTGCTCTGGTTATGTTTTGGCTATATCGCTAATGTATTTCTGAGTATCAGCCACAAACAATTCTCTGAGGTAGGTAAACATCCATATATGTGTTTTTGCATTTCCTGGGTTTGTTGGTTGGTTTTGAGTTTCCGTTTTTCTTGTGAAAACATTACATCTCAGCCAAATACTGTAGAAAGACCAAGGTGGCTGAGGAAATGACAGAGCCCTTTAGGATCTGCCATTGCAGCAAAAGAGGTGGAAATTGGTATCGCTCAGGCAAGTAATAGAGTGCAACTTTAGTAGCAGATGAAATGGGTGTTCTCACACTACTATACTCAGATTTGGACAAGAGGGGTCTCTGCCTCTATCCTTACTTCTCCCACAGAGCAAGGATTTGGGTAGGGGATCAAAGCCTATGTCCACCTAAAGTCCACATTCTCCCCTGTGGCCCACCCTGCAGCTATTTGCAATCCCAGAATTCCTCACCCACTCGGCTTGCTTCCAGATTATGACACTGATGTGCACTTCCCTAGACCCAAAGGGATGCTGTGCATGGGGAAGAACAAAGCTCAGATGCCTGACCTGGACAACCTACATAAATGGGCAACCCCATAGTGGTGGGAGGAAGTCAAAGGTGGGAAACAATAGAGGCCAGAACACTCAAGGATGAACTGTGAATCTGTACCCCCTGCCCCCAAGAGTTAGGAATAGACTTGAATATTTATCTTTTCAACTGGGATACTTCTAAATATTTGAAGATCCCAAACTTGAATACACAAGTGATGGTTTTACTGTGGCTTACTTCTATGTATGTCTATACACAAAAGTATAGACAAGATGGACTTCAAACCATAGTGAGATACAACTACATACTCAACAGAATGGTTAGTTACAAAAACACTGACAACACCAAATATTGATGAAGATGTAGAAGAATTCGTTTTAGTGTGAATGTAAAATGGTACTGTCTCTTTCAATAGAGGTCTGGCAATTTCTTATAAAACTGAACATATAACTACCTTATGACCCAGCAGTTGTACCCCAATATATTTAACCAAGAAAAAGGTTTAAATATACATCCACAAATACTCTTTTCATAGTAGTTAAAAACTGGAGACAACTTAATAGGAGAATGCCTAAAACAGTGGCATATTCATATAATGAAATGCTACTATAGTACAGTAAAAAAGAATGAATTTCTTACACAGGAAAATAATACACATTATACAATTCTGTTTATACAAATTTTAAAGCAGGCAAAACTAATCTATGGTTTAAAAAATTTATAACAGTAATCGCCTCTGGGAAGATGGTGGTGAAGACTCGTGGCAAAGGGAATGATGAAATGTTGTGGGACAAAGCTAACGTGTGCTAGTGTATGAGGGCCTATTTCTTGCAGATTGGGGAGGTAGAAATTCCTGGAGCTAGGCTGTTTTTCCCATGGTGAGAAGAGGATCAAGATTTGTAATTCTATGAAATATCATGGATTACCAAGATACTGTCTTCCAAGAAAGCAGCAGAATATGAGTAGAACAGCCTACTGCAACTAGAGAGGCCCTCTCTCAGCACCAGGGCTGTGGGACCACGACAAGGTACAGCCTTCATCAGGGGATCTTAAGCAGTGAGCAATTTAGAAGACAGAAACATGAAGTGAACACAGCAAAGACTCCTTGAATGGACTATCTTCTGTGAGACTCGAGGGTTTTCACATGAGTTGGAAAGGGTAAACACTCAAATGGACTGAGACTGAATTTTATACTGTTAGGTAAATGAGGTCTCAATCAGAACAGAAAAAAAAATAAAAAAATAAGTCATGTTTTGAGTTTGTGTTTAAAAATTTAGTTCTGCTTTAGAGGGATTAGGCTCATGTGTGTGGCCCAGAAGGTAAAAAACCATGACAAACGCATGAAAGTTTTACAGAAGTCAATGTCAGCTAAATATAAAGAATATTTCCTAAGGGAACTATAAAACCAGAAGAGGTAATGTGTTCATCAGCTAATACACATGTTCTGGCTCAGTTAAAATTTGATATTCTCTTTGCAAATTAATAAATAGTATTCTGAGACATTAACACAAAAATAAAAACAGAATGAGTTGCTGTTGTGAACTTACCTAAACTGATGTAGTAAACTTCAGAATAATTGCGTTCCTCTTATTGTGAAAATCATTTAGCAATAAATATATACATCAAATCATCACATTGTACACCTTAAGCCTGCACAATGTTATATGTCAATTATATCTCAATAAAGTTAGAAATAAATAATTATTGGATTTTGGGGCGGGGGGGTAGATACGATAGCCTCCAGCACTTTACTGCCGCTTGGTATGTTATGATAAAAGCAAGTTGCAGGCCAGATTCTGCCACACATTAACAGGCACCCTCATGTGAGGAATGCAACCTGCAAACTTGACAAAGTTTCTTTCTTCTTTTGGGCACTCTTGTAATGAAATTAAATAAAAGGGTCCCATGAGGCAAATGTGACAACATTTCAGTAGCAAAGTTATTGTAGTCTGCTAGTCAGAGTGAGCACACAGCCCTAGGTTTAGGGGACCAGTTTGAAAAACCAAGCTAATCCAAGATGCTTATACCTCTTTTGACCAAGAGCAGAGTGATCAGCCCATATTGTTTCATACAATACTCGTCTTATCACAGATAAAAAATCACTGCTAACTTTCCTTAGGCTAATTATCATACCATCTGACATTTAGCAGGGATCAACACTTAGGACCATTGAATTGATTATCACCATAATTTTGTAGTGCAGGATTCTGATGAAATTTTTCCAAGTAGTAGTTCAACTTCCCTGGGGTGCGTAGTCTTGATTAGGACTCTGTAAATTAATGTTATCTCTAGGGCACAGATTAAAACTAACAGGCACACTTATACCACTTTATTTAAACTTAAGTAATCTCAGATAATTTACAGAAAATTAACATCTGCTTCATGAAGCCATGAGTCCTTGTTAATATAAGTGATCAAAGACTGTAGGATCGTGTAATGGTCTTTGCCACTAGAGAAAATTTCTTCACTGAGTTCTTTGGGCCTTCATATTATTCTAAAATTCTCTGTATCCAGTATCACACATTTACTTAGTGGCAAAACTAGGAATGGAAACTGGTTATCCTTTTGATCAGAGTTTCTTCTTCAGATTTAACAAGTTACTCGACACATTCATAGTAATCTCGGATTAAATCTTATAATTCTAACACCTACTGCTTTTCTTACTGAATAATATTTAAATCTTTATTACCAAGATCATTTTCTGTGATTTTTATGGTAAAATTTATAGTCTTAAGTTTTTTTTCTGAAGACTAATGGTAAACCATACTATATATGAAAAATGTACAACAAATATGGTATTAGCCACCTCTAAAATATTAAAAAAGAATTACTCTTGACATTCATTAAAGTTACAAGTGAGGCTTTCAGTTGCTCTATGGCTCCTTATTTATACAGTAATTAGGGATATTTTTAATCTGTCAGAAATGCCATATAAAATGTCAAAATATCTTACTTTTCTTAAACATTATAAGCTATGAATTCTAATATGTCCAAATAAGTTAAAATATTAAAATATGTATATTTAGTCTATACTGTTACTTTTATTTTATTTTAAATATTTAATTTGGCTGTGCTGGTCTTCATTGCAGTCTTCTAATTGTGTCATGTGGGATCTAGTTCCCTGATCAGGTATTGAACCCAGGCCTCCTGCATTGGAAGTGCAGAGTCTTAGCCACAGGACCACTAGGGAAGTCCCTCTATGCTAATTTTAAAGTGCAAAATTAATAAACATTGAATCCTAAATATCAAGATATAATGAAAAATAAAATTAGGGCTGAAAGGCATCCTTGGAAAAGTCACCATTTCATTCTGTTTCAGAGTGAAATTAAAACTATTTCTTTCATTCAATAAAAGATATTGTGTAGGAGAACCAAGCTTCAAATTATTCTATAGTAACTTTCCCATCGCCCTGCTGTTGAGCCTTTCTTCTTTTAGTCACCCCTCCAATTTTCAGGGAATGTGAAAACCAACAAAAGGAACAAACTGTTCTACAGTGTCAGGGTTGGTGGTTTTATGGAAACTTAACAGGATCCTTCCTGCACCTAGCTGTCCGTATATTCTCAATGAATATATGACAGCTGAAAGAAAAAAAAGGCCAAAACAAATGTTTCCTTGCTGGGGTTTTGAGGCCTCCACTTTCAGTTTAGAAATAAAGACACTCCTTTAGTGGGTTGGTCGGCTGCAGTAGAAACTACCCCTCAGGGTTTGAAGAGTTGGATATACGATGAATTTGAAGTCCAAAAGCATGTGTTCCTAATAAATACACTTTGATAGATTATTGATTAAGATGTCTAATTCCAACATATCAGGTAATGTGGAAAATGCATTCACATCTTAGTGTCTGTGTGTGTGCTAAGTTGCATACTTGTCTCTGACTCTGTGACCGTGTGGACTACTAGCCCACCAAGCTTCTCTGTCCGTGGGGATGCTCCAGGCAAGAATACTGGAGTGGGTTTCCGTGCCTTCTTTCAGGGTATTTTCCTGGCCCAGAGATCGAACCTGCATCTCTTACATCTCCTGTGCTAGCAGGCGGGTTCTTTACCACTAGTACCGCCTGGGAAGCCCCATGACGTCTGTTTAGGTGTTCAAAATAGATCTCCTCCTACAATGGACTTCAGCAGAGTAAGTACATACTGTGTTCTCCTTGAGGATTGAGACCTTGTGTCCATCTTTAAAACCCAATAGCCCAGCCAGGAGATAAGTGGATGACTGTTGAATTTGGACAATCAATCAATGCCTTAAAATGACAATGGTCTATACAGATAGAGTGGTCCAGAGAGCTGGACTGGCTAATGGTCAGAAAAACTGAGATTCTCCTTCTACTGTTAGGTCCTGCTAAAAAGCTTCACTTTCCTCATTTATGACTTGGAATAATGATGTTTGCCTACTTAACTCAAGATATTATTTTAAGGCCAAAGGAGAGTTATGTTTACTTTAAAACTCTATGTGCTGAATTACTATAAAGGGTTATTATATTCTCTCCATATAGTCTATTGGTAGAGTTAGTTACCTTTAGCATTCCTGGGCAAAATAAAGAATGTGTTGCTTAATACCCCTGAACCCAGTAGATGAATCCCAGCAGCCAGAGCTCCTCAACAGGATCACATTTTACAAACTGAGGTATAACTGAAGTACAATAAGATACATGGCTTTTAGGCGTCCAATTTAATGATTCTTAACAATTGTATATACGCATGTAATCAATAATTAATCAAGGCATAAATCATTTTCACTAACCTGGAAAGTTCCTTCTTGCCCTTCACCATCAGGGAACATCTATTCTACTCTCCATTACAGTACTTTAGTTTTGACATTTTAGAATTTTATATTAATGGAAAATACAGTACACACACTTATCTTGCTCAATATAATATAGCTGAGGCTCATTCTGTATCAGCTCTCTTTTATTCATTGCCATGTAGAATAATGATATATTTATATCATTATACGTTCATCCATTCATCTGTGGAAAGACATTGATCATTTCTAGTTTTAGACTACTTGAATATTATTTTTAAGAGTTCTTTATACATTATTGCTACAAGTTCTTGTAAGATGCTAATTGTGAATACTTTCTCCCATTCTATGGCTTGATTCTTCATGTGATCATTTTTTTTGAGGAAAATTTAAACATTTTTATAAAGCCCAGTTTATCTTTTAAATTTCTAATGAATCTTTGCCTACATACGTTTGCAAAGATATTTCTTTCATTTTCTTCTTCTAGGAATTTATAGTTTTAGCTTTTACATTAGTTAGGCTGACAATTCAACTCATTTATGCGTGGTGTAAGAATTGGGTCAAGGTTTATTTTTTCCCCATATGTTTATCTGCTTTTCTTGTGCCACTTGTCACAGAGATTTTATTTTCTCTCACTAAATTAAATAGCTTTATTATCTTTTCAAAAAGAAACTAACCGTGTATAATTGGGTCTGTTTCTGGACTCTATTCTGATCCATTGATCTATTTATTATTATGCCAATACCAAATGGCACACTTTTTTATATACTGTTATCAGTATAACAAGACTTAAAGTCAGATAGTTAAATCTTCCAACTTGTTCAATTTTATCAATGTAAGCAATATATCTGAAAACATTCTGAAAACCTATGCCTTCAAACAGGATTGTTTAGTCCATTTACATTTAATTGTTGGCACTGAATTTAATTTTACCATATATTTTATCTCTATTTGTCCCAACAAGTTTTCTGTTCTTTTGTTCTTTCTTTTCTCTGATTCTTTGGAACAATCAAATATTTTCAAGTATTTTATATTGTCCCCCATAATTATTTTTTAAATCTATACTTCATTGCTTTATAATTTTTGTTTCTACTTTAGTAGACTAGAGCATGTATTCCATAGGATTACTTCTTGAATTTGAACTTTTCATTTATATAAGATCAGCAGAAGAGATATTTGATTATTTGACACCAATAATTTGTATTCTAAACTCAGATTATAGAGATAGTGGAAAGATATTTTCAGACTGAGTACAAGAAAAGGGAAGAAGGTAGTTCTTGCAGTGAGAGACATTAAGAAGTACAGGCACTACAAATATTGAGCAAGACTGAATCTCCATTTATGTTACTTGTACTGAGGAATAAATATATGAATATTTTAAAATTTATCTCATTTTAGATTTTAGACAGGTGATACAACACAATGAGGCTTAATCTAAAAACTGTGGTGCCTGCTTGAAGCTACCATGGTTTTGAAAAAAAACTGCCTCACATGAAATAAAAATGTTTTTGACTGGAAGCTTTCACATTTCTAAGACTTTCCATTTACATTCTGTTAAGATAAAAGGTGACTTACTTTTTTTTCTTTTTTTTGGAGTTTTCCACAGTTCATTCATTCATTCATCTATTCATTTAAGAATTAGCTCAGCTTGCTATGAGCATCACCATGACTGCTGAGGAAATGTTGTGTCAATTCCTAAGGAGAAGGCCAGGAACAGTTAATGTTTCTTTTTTGTTCCTTCAAAGCAAAAGGAAGCCTGGCCTAAATTAAGCTGGGAGTGCTTTCTTGCAAAGCATACCAAGCTTTATGGGACTTCAAGCTCAGCATTTTAGGCACAGTATTTCAAACTAAATCACACACACAAAAAATCACCATTATATTACTTCTTTTAAACAATTCAGCATGGTGTAATTTTTTCTTTGGAAATGGAATACAGCTGCTTCCTGGGTCATGATTATGTTTGAGGATCTTTTGGTAAACTGAGGTTTTCCTAAAGTATCACTATTAAAACACGTAAAATATAAGTCTTGCTATATTAAACACTTACTGAGCTATAGGAAAATAAAAAAGAGTGAATTAAAAAAAAAAAGAACAAAATTCCAACTTTCTAATGCATATTCTTATTAGCTTTCAAGCGCAACATCTTGTTTTTAGACCATTAAGAACAATTGAAATCAGATTTTTATTTTTAAGTGAAAGAACACTCTTTACTAAATAATAATTCACTGTGTAAGAAGAAAGAGTTCTATGAACTTCTTCAAGTGTTTAAATACAAATGCATTTTACAACTAAACTTTTTTCTAAAACATTTCCTAGCTTAAGAGGAATCAACAGTCTTTTTTACCTTAATCTTTATCTTACCAAGAGTTTTACCGTAATGCAGATTATCTTATTTTTTGTGGTTTATTTTTATCCCTTATTTTTTTACCTTTGCTTTTTTTCCCCTCAATGCAAACATAATAGATACCCATTCAGAAAAAATAAAGCTATAGAGAAAGTCCCCAAACCAAAGGCTTTAATATATCACTTGATGAAACAGACCCTGTTAATAATCTTGGTGGACTTTATTTCATGCTTCTCCTATATATGCATTTTAATACTAAACATGTATCAGTTCACTCAGTCACTCAGTCATGTCTGACTCTTTGTGACCCCATGAACCACAGCACGCCAGGCCTCCCTGTCCATCACCAACTCCTGGAGTTTACCCAAACCCATAACCATTGAGTCGATGATGCCATCCAACCATCTCATCCTCTGTCGTCCCCTTCTCCTCCTGCCCTCAATCTTTCCCAGCATCAGGGTCTTTTCAAATGAGTCAGCTCTTCACATCAGGTGGCCAAAGTATGCATATACATATAAATTCACAGTGATGTTTCTCTTATCTTGCCCCTTCCTCCACTCTAGCAACCACCTACTTGTTAGAGAAATAGGTGAGGGGGATTAAGAGGCACAAATGTCAGTCACAGAATAAAAGTCATGGGTACAAAATGTACAGTCTCAGAATAAAATTTAAGAAAAAAATAATAGATATGAATTTATAATTAATAAATTCATACTACACTTTCCAAACATGTATTGTTTTATACCCTAAACATTATTTTAAGTAGGATTCAAAAATAGTACCTAAATATAGATTCAATTAGACATTTATAAACATTCCACTGACTGTTCCATAAGATCACCTCTAACTTCTAACTCAATGTGCAGTCCTCATTCCTCATTTTACTTGATCTTTACTAGACATTGTGGATCCCTTTGTTTTTTTGAACCACGGTCTTCATTTGGCTTTCAGAGCCTCTTCTGATTTTATTTTCTGGCTGCTGCTTCTTGGTCTCTCCTCCCACTCCTCTCTTTTTTGGCCGCACCGTGTAACTTGCGGGATTCTAGTTCCTTAACTAGGAATTGAACCTGGGTCCCCAAGCAGTGAATGCATAGAGGTCTAACCACTGGACAACCAGGGAATTCCCTTGGTTTCTTTGACTTCTCCTCAATTTCAGTCTTTAAACATTTGCAGTGTTATTAGGCTCAGTCCGTTCACCTCTTCTCCTGTCTTTCTATACCTGTACCCTTTGTGTTCGTATATAATCCAATGCCTGTAAATACCATTTCACTGTGGCTGTTGTTTAGTTGCTAAGTCTTGTCTGGCTCTTTCTTGACCCCATCGACTGTAGCCCACCACTCCTCTGTCCATGGGATTTCCCAGGCAAGAATACTGGAGTGGGTTGTCATTTCCTTCTCCAAGAGATCTTCCCAACTCAGGGATTGAATCCAAGTCTCCTGATTGGCAAGTGGATTCTTTAGCACTGAGATCCCAGGAAAGCCCTAAATACCATTTACAGGATGCATTGCCGATTATATATCTGCATCCTGGACTTCTCTCAATTCCTGGTTGATATATACAAGTGACTGTTTGACATCTCTATCTGGTGACTTCATAGGCATCTCAAACTTAAGATGCAAAACTTCAAAGTTCAAGTTCAAATCTGACTGATATTATCTGCCAAACTTACTCCTCTTTCCTAATCTCAAAAAATAACGCCATCCTTCCTGTTATTTAAGAAATAAGTCTTGAAGTCATCTTTTAGCTATTTTACTGAAGCCCACATCTGATTTAATAAAAATGCTGTTGTCTTTCCAAATAAGCCCCAAATTTACCACTTCCCACTCCACCATTACAGTCAGGTCTAAACCCCTTTATAACTTGCTTAGATAACTAAAGAAACCTCACAACTGGTCTTTTTCCTTCCATCTTTAGCTCATTCTCATCTATACTCAACATAGCAATTCAGTTCAGTTCAGTCGCTCAGTCGTGTCTGACTCTTTGCAACCACATGAACTGCAGCATGCCAGGCCTCCCTGTCCATCACCATCTCCCGGAATTCACTTACATTCACGTCCAATGAGTCGGTGATACCATCCAGCCATCTCATCCTCTGTCGTCCCCTTCTCCTCCTGCCCCCAATCCCTCCCAGCATCAGAGTCTTCTCCAATGATCAACTCTTCGCATGAGGTGGCCAAAGTACTGGAGTTTCAGCTTTAGCATCATTTCTTCCAAAGAACACCCAGGGCTGATCTCCTTTAGAATGGACTGGTTGGATCTCCTTGCAGTCCAAGGGTCTCTCAAGAGTCTTCTCCAGCACCACAGTTCAAAAGCATCAATTCTTCGGCGCTCAGCCTTCTTCACAGTCCAACACTCACATCCATACATGACCACTGGAAAAACCATAGCCTTGAACAGACGGACCTTTGTAGGCAATGTAATGTCTCTGCTTTTGAATATGCTATCTAGGTTGGTCATAACTTTTCTTCCAAGGAGTAAACGTCTTTTAATTTCATGGTTGCAGTCACCATCTGCAGTGATTTTGGAACCCCAAAAAATAAAGTCTGACACTGTTTCCACTGTTTCCCCATCTATTTCCCATGAAGTGATGGGACCAGATGCCATGATCTTCGTTTTCTGAATGTTGAGCTTTAAGCCAACTTTTTTTTTTCACTGTCCTCTTAGTTCCTCTTCACTTTTGCCATAAGGGTGGTGTCATCTGCATATCTGAGGTTATTGCTTCTTCCAACCCAGAGTTTCTCATGATGTACTCTGCATATAAGTTAAATAACAGGGTGACATACTCCTTTTCCTATTTGGAACCGGTCTGTTGTTCCATGTCCATTCTAACTACATAGCCATTAGTGTAATCTTATTATAATGTAAGACAAATCACATTACCTGTTCCTTCTAAAACGGCCAAATTCTTCGTTGGCACTTCTTTCTTCTCTGACTTCACCACCTAAGACCTTTCCTCTCTGACCTCACCACCTGAGTCTTTTTGCTAAATCCCCTCTGCCCGTGCTGACCCCTTGTTCTTGAGGGGCTTTGGTATCAGCTGTTCCGTCTGTATAGGATCCTACTCTTCCAGATATCTATGTGGTTTATTCTCTCAGCTATTTCACTTCTTGATGCAAATTTAACTCTGTCAGGGGCTCCTTCCTCAGCTTCCCCATTTCTCTCCTTTGCTTTTCCCCTTAGTGCTAACATGATGTCTTAGCGCCATTACTCCTGCTTCTCTCTCCAGCTAGAATGTAAGCTCCTGGAGGACAGGGACTTCTGGGTCTATTTCTATGTGCCCAGTTTATACAGTAGTTCCTAGAATATTACATTTAAATATTTGTTGAGTGAATGAAGAAATAAATGAAGTCATATCATTATTTGTAACTACTGTTTCACTACATGGATGAACTGCTAATTTCTTCAACCAACTCTGGATGGGTGCTTGTTCTGTTTGTTTCTATCTCTTTATTATTATGAGCACACTACATTAACACTGATAACATCTGAGTGTTTCTTTAAGGCAAGTTTCCAGAAGTAGAACTGCTGATTTACAGGACTGCCACAGTTATAAGAGCCCTAATTATGTGACTATAATGCTGCTGCTAAGTCACTTCAGTCATGTCCGACTCTGTGCGACCCCATAGATGGCAGCCCACCAGGCTCCCCTGTCCCCAGAATTCTCCAGGGAAGAACACTGGAGTGGGTTGCCATTTCCTTCTCCAATGCATGAAAGTGAAAAGTGAAAGTGAGGTTGCTCAGTCGTGTCTGACTCCTGGCAACCCCATGGACTGCAGCCCACCAGGCTCCTCCGTCCATGGGATTTTCTAGGCAAGAGTACTGGAGTGGGGTGCCGCTGCCTTCTCCCGTGACTATAATAGTCTTCCAGAAAAGATGCAGAGTTACACTCCTGAACAGTACATGTGAGTATCTCTAGTCCAATGCATTGCCTATAGTGAGTCTCATTCTAATACTTTCCAATATGATATTATAACTTGACACAGTATCTCAGTGTCATTGTACGTTCATGAAAATTAAATGACTATAAGTCAAAATTAAAAACCGATTAAGTTTTTCACAAGCCAAGATGGGAGAGTTTATCTCAGCTAAGAAGCACACAGGCGGCTTTCGTTAGCAGTTGTGTAGAGTCTTCTTTGACTGCACAGGACATACCCTCTGTTGTCACTGTTTAGTCACTAAGTCCTGTCCGACTCTTTTGCGACCCCACAGACTGTAGCACGCTAGGCTCCTCCGTCCATGGAATTCTCCAGGTAAGAATAATGGAGATGGTTGCCATTTCCTTCTCCAGGGGATCTTCCCGACCCAAGGGTGAACCCACATCTCCTGCTTTGGCAGGTGGGTTCTTTACCACAGAACTACCAGGGAAGCCTGGACGTTTCCTACAAATTCCTCAAATCAAGTTGACTTTTCACATCCATATGTATTTTCTTTCCATTCACTAGACTCTGATTGTACTTGGCTGTTGCATCACCATTTCCTAGTAAGAACAAAAAACAGGACTGATAATAAGTTTTTTATTTTTATTTTTTCCAGAGAAAAGCAAAAAACAAATAAAACTCACCTCAGCTAAAATAATCTTTACAAAGAAAGTCACTGTGGCTTCTCTCTGTCATTAGATCTTCAGTGAGTTCCTAGATAAATTTGGATCTTCCCATCCCTTTAGGAGAGGTGTGGGATGGTGGGGAGTGTACAGCTATTCAGTGGGTCTAACATGAGTCTTTCTAACTAAAGCATATTTGCTTTGGCTGCCATTCTGATTGTCCTTCCTGTGCTCTTGTTAGATTTTTCTGACTACATTCATAAAATAGGGAGCCAGTCTCTTGGTGAATATTGAATTTCTCTATGTGATAACTTGTGATTTTAATGAAGTTCTTTTAATCTCTAAAACGTGCTCTGCTGTGTCTAGTCCTCTAATTATCCTGAGCTACTTACTTATTCTTATCTAGATGTTAAATATCAGTATAGTTCATATTTTATGTCAATTCTATAAAAAGCGAAGTGAATGTGTTAGTCACTCAGTTGTGTCTGTCTCTTTATAACCCTGTAGACTGTAGCCTGCCAGGTTCCTCTGTCCATGGGATTTCCCAGGCAAGAATACTGGAGTTTGCAGGGGATCTTTCTGACCCAGGGTTTGAACCTGGGTTTCCTGCATTGCAGGCAGATTCTTTACTGTCTGAGCCACCAGGGAAGTCCATTCTATAAAAGAATGGCCTCAAACTGCATTTTAAAAAATGCGTTTCTTCCTATGACTTTAGATATGGAAGTTAGTTACTATGGTTAAAAGTAATAATTAGTAAGTGGTTGAGACAGTACAGGGAGCAGTAGAAAGAAAACACAACTCTGCGCTTTTCCTTTTTAGGGAAAAGGAGTACATTTTTCCTAAAGCAGCTTTCCCCAAACTTTTTCACTTCTACCTTTAAGCTATTAGAAAGTATTGTCAACCCCAAAGAGCATTATTTTGTGGGTTATAACTGTCAATATTTGCCATATGCAAGCCTAAAATGGTTGGATTTTTAAAATATAAATTTACTCATTTATTTAAAGACAGAAGAAGTAAATCAACCATGTTAAGAGAAAGAACATATTTTTATGAAAATAACTATTTACTAAAAAGGATTTTTGCTAAAAAAGTGACTTTGCTACACATTAAAAAAAATGTCTTTAATATATGAAATAATAGATGACAGCTGGGTTCTCAACCGGCTTCTGCATGCAGCCTACTGCACTATCACACACTGTGTCCCTTCTGGAAAACCCCGACGCACACTTGTGAGAGCATGAAAATTGAAAAAGAAAATCTTAATGCTATTGTGAAAATAGTTTTGACCTCAAAGACTTGCGAAGAATTCCCTAGGGGTCCTCAGAACATAGGTTGTCCTCCAACCAAAGGTCAGCATGTTCCAGAATATTGAAAGAGTATAATATAGAACAAAATTTGGCATGGTGGAATTAATTATCCCTGGTTTATATGTAATACTAAATCTGAAAAGAAGCTTTTAATATGAAGCATGTTAAAATTTTAGTCACATATGCTCACTTTTGATGGGCTAAATTCCTTGGTTAACTGATTCATGCCTTCATCTACGTTATGAAAGGATTTTTTTTTTTACTTTCTCTGTTATCTTGCTTACACAGGACATACTGCCTCTTCAGAACAATTTTCTGTGCTTTATGTTTACTTTCTTATGTCTTTGATTATTTAATTAAGCAGAAACAAACAAAAAAGAATAACGATTCCTCAGCTATTAAAGAACTAAAGTTCTTAGACTGATATTATCTTCTAAATTTGCAGTTAAAATCTTTTACTGTCACTTTGATTAAATGGGACTTCCATGATGTCTCAGTGGTAAAGAATCTGCCTGCAATGCAGGAGGCCCCGTTTTAATCCCTGGGTTGGGAAGATCCTTTGCAAAAGGGACTGGCTATCCACTACAGATATTATCTTCTAGATTTGTTTTTTTAATATCTTTTACTGTCACTTTGATTAACTAGGTAACTAGAAATCGTTTCTCAGATACCTATTATTCTATTTTCTTAAAGTGTCCAAATAGCCTGTGACCACTCTTTTGCTTTTGTCTTCTGAAAACTGTCCCTGAATTGAGGAAAGAATGAAAATATTTTCAGGATATATTTTACATCTAGAACTATTTTTGAGATTTCCCAGAGGTCTCCTGAGAAATCACAAAGCTTTGTTCTATCACCTAATAAAAAGAAATATGAGACAACTTTACGTTTATTTGATCTATTGCTATTGGAAGAGTCGCATAGAAAAGTTATCAGTTCGGAAGAGACACTCAGCTTTTTCTAGATAATGTATGTGGGGGTGAAATGCTGTTAATGTAAATATTTCAGAAACATGGGAAGTCCCTGGAAATTTGTCAGTGCCCTTTTTCTCCATAATACAGTTTTACCCTAAGGGGGAAAATTGATCAAAATTTCTATAAAGTAGTTATATGCTATACCCCCATAGCGAATTTTACTTTCTTTTGTTTGATATTGTTGATTATGATGATAATATTATCGACTATGGTGATAAAATAACAAAGGTCATTAAGTCTCTAAACAGTTTTATTTTACTCTAATTCTCACCTAAAGTCCCTACTGTAAGCTGCAAGGCAAAGTTGTATCTTGGACACAAAAGGTCTCTGAGACTTTAAATGATTGACATTTCAAAGAATAAATTCAAGTGCAGGCTTTGAAACTGACATCACACAGACAACTTTCACACCACACTGCTAGACGGCTTCATGAAGTCAGACACTAACCCAAGATTCACTGGAATAAGCATTTATTTCCTAGAGCTGAATATGAAAAGTGGTGAAGGTAATTTTCTTGTGATTATTTGTTTGGAATACAGTTGGTACAGTTTTAAGTTTCTATTTTCTGGACATATAAATAAGCCCTTTCTTTTTCGTCTTAAGCTACCTATAATGCATACAATTTAGTAAAATCTGCATTTAAAGCAGAAATATGGCATTTATAAATAATATTTAGTTCTTACTGACTACCTGTGTTAGCTTCCTAAGATTTCCATACCAAATGACCACAAAATTGGGTGACTTAAAATGACAAAAATTTATTCTCCACAGTTCTGAGGGTGGGAAGTTTAAAAATCATTCCTTCTGAAGGTTCTGAGGGGAGAAGATGTCCCAGGTCTTTTAGTTTCTGAGAGCAGCTAGCAATCAATCCTTGATGTTCCTTGGTTTGTAGACCTATCAGTTCAATTCTGCCTCTGTCCTCACACCGCCTTCCCCTCAATTTGTCTGCGTCCCAAATCTTCCTCTTCTTTCTCTTATAAAAAACATCAGTCATTGGACTTAGGGCCCACCAAATCTAGGATGATCTTGTCTTGAAATTCTTAATTAATGATTGACACTTCAAAGAAAAAACTCTTGGGTACAGGCTTTGAAGGTGAGCTCACATAGACAACTTTCAAACCAGAGTGCCATAAAATCAGGCTACTAGTCCAAGATACAGTAGAATAAGAATTCATTTCCTGGGACTGAATAAGAAAACTTAATTAATCTGCAAAGAGCCTCTTTCCAAACAATACACATTCGCAAGTGTTAGAACTCTGAGGTATTTAGGGGTGGGGTGGGGCAGGCAGGGAGAAGGCAATGGCATCCCACTCCAGTACTCTTGCCTGGTAAATCCCATGGATGGAGGAGCCTGGTGGGCTGCAGTCCATGGGGTCGCTGAGTGTCGGACACAACAGAGTGACTTCACTTTCACTTTTCACTTTCATGAATTGGAGAAGGAAATGGCAACCCACTCCAGTGTTCTTGCCTGGAGAATCCCAGGGACGGGGGAGCCTGGTGGGCTGCTGTCTGTGGGGTCGCACAGAGTTGGACATGACTGAAGTGACTTAGCAGCAGCAGGAGCAGGCAGATGCAATTCAACCCACTTACCACCTCTTTCAAGAATTCAGGAACTTAGTATGACCCCGTACCTTTCATGAAAATATTTGCATAGCCACAACAAGAATCTGTTCTCCAAGATTTTTGCCTAGGGTATTGTATTAGAGACTGAAACTCTTAAAAAATCAGGTGTGACAGGCTGCCTTTCAGGGGAAAGAAAAGTATAGAGCCAATGCCTCCAAACTTCTCCTAAGAAAACTGGTCCAATACCTGGCTTACAGGGTCCCAGCCTTATTCTAAAGTTTAGTAAGTAAGTTCTTGGCAGACTAGGAATCTTTAAAAATTTGGGAGACTTCCAGAAGATAGGAATTCACTTAGATGTTTAGGTATTGCCAGTAAAATCTAGTGGAGTGAGATTCTTGGGCTTGGCTTCCTGGCCTTGGGATAGAAGAATAGAGGCCTTTAAAAACACAAAATCTGAGATTCCTTATGAAAATATCTAGGCAGAGGTTAATTTATGGCCTTTGTAGCTGTTCAGTGCTGTATGTATGACTCAGAAAATGCAAAGCAAACTCAAAGAGCCTTTATGATATATTAACACTCTTGTTGTGGAGAAGGCGATGGCACCCCACTCCAGCACTCTTGCCTGGAAAATCCCATGGACGGAGGAGCCTGGTAGGCTGCAGTCCATGGGGTCGCTAAGAGTCGGACATGACTGAGCGACTTCACTTTGACTTTTCACTTTCATGCATTGGAGAAGGAAATGGCAACCCACTCCAGTGTTCTTGCCTGGAGAATCCCAGGGACGGGGGAGCCTGGTGGGCTGCCGTCAATGGGGTCGCACAGAGTTGGACACGACTGAAGCGACTTAGCAGCAGCAGCAGCAGCAGCAACACTCTTGTTGCACTTGGGTAAATAATCAGGTCAAATCTAATTGTGCCTTTTTTATGCTCAAGAATAATCTTTGAGATTACTATGATCACAAGATGAATGGACTGTCAGATATTAAAGACTTTGAACAGGCAAAAAGATGACACGGTGTCTTGTCTAGCACACCCTTGGGTTATCTTCATTTATTATCTTTCAGCAAGTTTATAACTTTATAATTTGTAGAAATGGGTAGCAAAGAACATTATTCTTGTTCCTAGAAAGTAAAATTGTCTAGTACACCTCCAAGAATTCAGTTTTTCACACATTTGCTTCAGCAAGCGGCTTTTGACTGCGCATATCTGTGCTCTCTGGATTCTTTATTAACATGTTCTAATATTTTATTGGTTTCCTCATTTACTAATAAATTAAATAAAATGCATACATGTCTTGTATTTTATAAATGGACAATATTTGTATCTATTAGAGCTATTCATCACTGTGAAAAAAATATTAATAAAAGCTTAAGAAACTGTGAGATAGCTATGTGGAAAAACTGCATAAATTTATTGATTTATTGTTAATCTCCTTTGGTACAGAAGCTTTAGAAGAACCTTTAGATTTGTACTTGTACATCAAGGCCCAGTACAGAGTAGTGCTTAAGAGCCTGGCAAGCCAACATACCTACTGTGATGTTCACCAAATTACTTAAAATTTCCAGACCCCAGTTTCCATTGTTTAAAACAGGGTTCATCTGTAAAATAGTCCTATCCCTCAGAGTTCGTCTGAGGAATTAAGAATTATAAATGAAGAGCTTAGTACAGTGTCTGGAACATGAAAAAACGATTACGTATATTTTCATGGACATGTTGATTTATTCTTTGCTTCAAAAACTAGCATTATCCCTGGGTATGTGTATCAGTTGTGTCCAACTCTTTGCGACCCCATGGACTGTAGCCTGCTGGGCTCCTCTCCCCATGGGATTTCCCAGGCAAGCATACTAGAGTGGGCTCCCATTTCCTTCTCCATCTTCTCAACCCAGGGTTTGAGTCCATGTCCCCTACATCTCCTGTAAGGGCAGGATGATTCTTTACCACTGAGTCACCTGGGAAGCTAACATTTATCCCTAATTAGTAATAAACATATTGTCTACAATACAGTCTTACTGAATTCATTCAGTGTCAGTGAGGTATTTTTCAAACCTGTAGTCACAGAAATCACTAATGCCTAATCACTACATAATGAAAACTAAGATTTCTGTGAATCATGTGTTTATTAGAAGACAAAAATAATCTCATTGAAACAAAGTATAGTTAGAACTGAAATTTAATAAAAAAAAAAAACTTGGCATTGCTTTAACTCCTATGATATAGACATAATCAAGAAAGAGCATAAGGTTAATTGCTAACTGCTATTTAACAGCATAGCCTTCCTTTCATTGTACTGCACTCCATCAGCTCTCTTCAGCCTAAAGACATTGTTTCTACTACAAAATAAAATACAAAGCCTTTAGTTTGAATATTTTACTGTTAATCTTAAAAGAGAGTTTGTGCAAAATACTCATTTTGGAGTCCTGAATTCTTCATAAAAATATCATTTGGAATTTAATTAAATTTATAATTATATAGATTCACAAACTTGACATAAATTCAGCTGTTTCACAGATGTAGAAATGCTTTAGTTTGGAAGACTTACCCTATCATATTGGCAGGAGGTATTTTGATAATTTAACACCTATATATAATGAAAGTTAAATAAAAATCTCCAAATGGCTTGCCAGAAAGCATTAATATATGCTGTCCTCTTTCTTCAACTATTGCTAAAGCCAATCAGATTGGTTTTACAGCTTTCTGGTGGCTTTGAAAATGTGCACCTTAATGTGCAATGAGCGATGTAATGCTTTGGCGGAGATGTTATTTGCATGTTTTCAAGATTCCCATGTTACTGCAGGCTGACCCTCAGAATACTCCTAAGCCACTCATCAAATTGGAGTCTAGGTAGAAACACAGAGGCAGCTGCTTTCAGCTTGTTAATCACACCACTTATTGGCTATCATGGCATCACTGTTCAATATACATGAGTTTGAGAAAACTCTAGGAGATGGCGAAGGACAGTGAAGCCTGGTGTGCTGCAGTCCATGGGCTTGCAAAGATTCGGACGTAACTTAGGGACTGAACAAAAAGAAATCAAATATAATCTCTATAAAAATAAGTAGTCTAATTAGTCTGCATTCCAAATGCTAAAGAAGTATGATAAAGTGGTACCTGTAAAAAAGAAAAGTCAAGCAAGTTGAATTTGGCCTTTTTCTCAGACAGTCATGGACATTTTCCAGTTCTCATCTTTTTCTACCAATTAGTGGTGTTTGAAGCACTTGCTCATTTCTTCCTCATTAAAGCACATTCTTTATTGGCCTCCAGATCATCCTTTTCATTTTAAAACTCACTGGTCTCCTCTTTTAATCCACTTCTGTCCTTTCCTGGGTGATGCTCATATTCCCTGACTGCTAAACACTGATGGGCTCAAGAATCATCTTTATCTGCATTCATTCTCCAAATGATTTAATTTTGTCCCACAATTTTCAATACATTTTTATTCAGATAACTTTCAAATTTGGGTCTTTAATGTTAACTTTCTTTTCTGAATTTTAGAGCTGGATACCCAGCCTCTTACTCAACACTTTTCTGTGAAAGTCTATAAAAATCTGAATTTTTTTCACCTATTCTGAATTTGAAAACTGCTATTCTGAACTTGTAACTCTACCCACCTCCAACATGAGTAGTCCATCACGTAGTTAGCACCATCATAGAAAAGAGATGATTCTATTTTTTCAGGTCAAAATCATGGAATAATTCTTGATGCCTTTCTTTCTCTCATACTACATAGTCAATCATTCAGTAATATTCAGAATATATTCAGAATCTGGCATTTCTTACTACCTTCATGTTGTCTTCCAAATTCATCATTTTTTCTCGTTTGAACTACTGCATTTGCCTCCTAACATGTCTCCCTACCCCCAGACCTCCTTAGAGCCTGTTTTTTCACTGCAGTGAAAATGTCACACTCCACACAAAGCTCCTGAAAACAAGAAAGTCTGAAGTCTTTATTGTGGCTAATGATGTCCTATGTCTGCCTACAAGTTCTGTGTCCCCTCTCTGTCCTCATCTTCTCCCACTCCCGTCATTCATTCTATGATAGCCAAATTGTTCTTCTTGATAGTCTTCTAACACACCTGGAATGGTTCTATTTCTGGGATTTTGCATTTTCTGTTCTTAATGTCTGGAAGAGTTTTCCTCCAGATAACTCCATGACTGCTTCTCTCAGTCTTTGGGGTTTCTGCTTTCATGTCCTTTCTTTGGAAGATTGACCCTTAGCTCCTTGTATCAAATAGTACTCTCCATGTGCACAGCCATTCTATACTGCCTTATTCTCTCTTAATTTTCTTCACAGCATTTTCTAATATTTACTGAGAATCTTATTTTGCATTGGGATGAAAATATTCATGCCTTTTGTCATATTCTATACGTATTTGCTAATTTGTTGATTGTTTTTTTCCTCTTTTAAAACTGTTAGTAACTTTTGTTATTGGAGATTTTTCTTGCTTTTTGTATATTTCTACAGCCCCAAAGAGTGACTGATACAGTGGAAATGCTCAACTAATTTCCTATTGTGTTATCCTAATTCTGGGACATCAGTTTCCTGGAAATGATTTCCTTTGTACTCATTCTTTCTAATGCAATACCTGAAAGGCAAGGTGGGACAGAAGGGCTTCCGCTCAGTTCAGTTCAGTCACTCAGTCGTGTCTGACTCTTTGTGACCCCATGGACCGCAGCACACCAGACCTCCCTGTCCATCATCAACTCCTGGAGTTGATTCAAACTCATGTCCATTGAGCTGGTGATGCCATCCAGCCATCTCATCTTCTGTTGTCTCCTTCTCCTCCCACCTTCCATCTTTCCCAGCATTAGGGTCTTTTCAAATGAGTCAGCTCTTTGCATCAGGTAGCCAAAGTATTGGAGTTTCAGCTTCAGCATCAGTCCTTCTGATGAATATTCAGGACTGATTTCCTCTAGGATGGACTGGTTGGATATCCTTGCAGTCCAAGGGATTCTCAAGAGTCTTCTTCAACACAGTTCAAAAGCATCAATTCTTCGGTGCTCAGCTTTATAGTCCAACTCTCACATCCATACATGACTACTGGAAAAACCATAGCTTTTACTAGACAGACCATTGTTGGCAAAGTAATGTCTCTGCTTTTTAATATGCTGTCTAGGTTGGTCATAAATTTCCTTCCAAGGACTAAGCGTCTTTTAATTTCATGGCTGCAGTCACCATCTGCAGTGATTTTGGAGCCCCCCAAAATAAAGTCTGTCACTGTTTCTATTGTTCCCCCACCTATTTGCCATGAAGTGATGGGACTGGATGCCATGATCTTAGTTTCCTGAATGTTGAGTTTTAAGCCAACTTTTTCACTCTCCTCTTTCACTTTCATCAAGAGGCTCTTTAGTAGGTTGGTGCAAAAGTAATTGTGGTTTTGCACTGTTGAACTTTGCCGTTTGATATAGGAATACAGTCTTAAATGAGTGTTATATTATACATCATTTTAATGTGCATTTCTCGCAGGGTTTTTTTTTTGGCTAATGACATTACTTGCTGTGTATTTTATATTTATTTTAGACTATGGAAATGATGCTAGACAAAAAGCAAATTCGAACAATTTTCTTATTTGCATTCAAAATGGGTCATGAAGCAGCGAGACAACTCGAAACATCCACAACGTGTTTGTCCCAGGAACTACTAATGAACCTACAGTGCAGTGGTGGTTCAGGAAGTTTTGCAAAGGAGATGAGAGCCTTGAAGATGAGGAGTGCAATGGCCAGTCATCGGAAGTTGACAATGACCAACTGAAAGCACATTGAAGCTGATCCTGTTACAACTGCATGAGAAGTTGCCAAAGAACTCAACCATTCTATGGTCAATGGCATTTGAAGCAAACTGGAAAGATGAAAAACCTCGGTAAGTGGGTGCCTTCTGAGCTGACCAAAACTCAAAATATCATTGTTTTGAAATGTTGTCTTATCTTATTCTATGCAACAACAATGAACTGTTTCTTCATCAGATTGTGAGGTGTGATGAAAAGTGGGTTTTATACGATAATCAGTGATGATCAGCTCAGTGGCTGGACCAAGAAGAAGCTGCAAAGCACTTCTCAAAGCTAAGCTTGCACCAAAAGAAGGTCATGGTCACTGTTTGGTGGTCTGCTGACTATCTGATCCAGTATAGTTTTCTGAATTCTGGTGAAACCATCACATCTGAGAAGTACACGCAGCAAATCAATGAGATGCACCAAAAACTGCAAAGCCTGCAGCTGGCATTGGTCAACACAATGGGCCCAATTCTTTTCCAAGACAATGCCCGACCACACATCAGAAAACCAACACTTCAAAAGTTGAATGAATTGGGCTACACAGTTTTGCCTCATCCACCACATTCACCTGACCTCTCGCCAACCAACTACCACTTCTTCAAGCATCTCAACAACTTTTACAGGGAAAGTGCTTCCACAAACAGCAGGAGGCAGAAATTCTTTTCCAAGAGTTTGTCTAATTCTGGAGCGTGGATCTTTACACTATAGAAATAAACAAACATCTTTCTCATTGGCGAAAATGTGTTGACTGTAATGGTTCCTATTTTTACTAATAAAGATGTGCTTGAGGTTAGTTATGATGATTTAAAATTCATGGTCCAAAAACAATAATTACATTCGCATAAACCTAACAAATAGTAGAAGTCCTGGATAAACACCAGAACCAATGTTGTAGTAGGGGTCCTCTTAAGCTTTTTCTCTCTTATCTAAAACTTCTGTATCAGGAGCAAGCCTTTGCAAAGACCCATATGTGCAATAGAAAAATCCAACTCAACCTGGCTTAAACACTGAGAGGTCATCCAGAGTTTGGACATGCAGGGGTAGGACTGGTCAGTCCCTAGCTCCACTCTACCTTTAGTTCACGAGTGCTGACTCTCTGCTCTGTCCTAGGCAGGGCTGGTTTCATCCTGAGATTTCTTTCCCTTGCATTCATGCAGTGGCTGCCTGATGCATTAAGGTCAGAAGTGTTCAACATGAGAGGTTTTCTGTATTCCTTTTAGCAGATCTATGAAAACTTCTCTAGAACCCTTCAGAAATCTTTATTTTGGTCTGTGTGTGGGGTGGGGGTGTCAAGATAAAGTCACATGCCCATACTTGACTCAATTACTGATCAAGAAGAGCAGGACCTTTGATAATTCAGGCTCACTCATGAGCAGAGGGTGGTATGGTTACCTTTCTTTTGAGTCATGTAGGTTACATGAAGGAAGTAAGAAAGCTGAACTGACTCAGGCTTCTCTGGATTGTGGAAGGAAGAATGCCTGCCAGTTAGATGGTTAAGATGTTCACTATATTCTCAAACCCAAGACCTGAAGGGATAGTGACTTGAAAGACAAGGGACAGCAATAACCATGGCATGTGAAACAGGTACAGTGTATATATTTAAAATTTTCTATATATTATAATGTTTTGATATCTTAGAAAAAATACTTTCCAGCTGGGGAGAAATTGCCCCTCTTGGGGTCAGCCACTTCTTAGAGATGATAGCAAAGAGTTCGGCCCGGAGTGTGCCTTTAAAATGCACACTAACGAAGCCAGAACCAACACATCCTCTATTTGCCTTACTCTTTACTTCTTTGCCTTACTCTTTATTCTTCTGCTTTAATCACCTCAGGACCTTGTTGTTCAGCCGTTAAGTTGTATCCAACTCTTTGTGACCCATGGACTGCACCACACTGGGCTTCCCTGTCTTTCACCATCTCCCAGAGTTTGCTCAAACTCATGTCTATTGAGTGGATGATGCCATCCAACTATCTCATACTCTGACACCCCATACTTCTCTTGCCTTTAATCTTTCCCAACATCAGGGCTTTTCCAGTGAGTTGGCTGTTTGCATTGGGTGGCCAAAGTATTGGAGCTTCAGCATCAGTCCTTCCAATGAATATTCAGGGTTGATGTCCTTTAGGATTGACAGGTTTGATTTCTTTGCTGTCCTGGGGGCTCTCAAGAGTCTTCTCTAGCACCACACTTTGAAAGCATCAATTCTTCAGCACTTGTCCTTCTTTATTGTCCAACTCTCTCATCTGTACCTGACTACCAGGCAACTAGGAACCACCTCTATAGCTTTAGAAAGCCCACTGAAAGGATTCAAACCAACTAACTTTAAACTGTACTTTCTACTCTGCCTTGCTGTCCCCAGTCAAGGCTCAGGCTTAAAGTCTTCCCCTCACTCCATCTTCTGGCTCCTGACCATCCTGTGTCTTTCCCATGTGGTCTGCCTGCCCTCCTATCTCTCAGACCTGTGACTGTATGAAACTTTGTTTGCCACAGCCTCTCCTGTGTCTCCTCTTGTGACCATACCTGCCAGCCCACCACGTAAGGAAAACCATACAAAAGCACCAGGCTCTTCCAGAGAGCGAGGATGGTGTAGAGAAGGCTCAGGCACATGTGGTAGTTCTTTGCTCCAGCCGTGGTCATTCACTGCTTCAAGCTACTCTCACTGAATGAATAAAATGTGAATGAAGCAGGGTTTTTTTTTTCCCAATTTTTTTTTTCATTCCCATGGTACTAATGACAAAAATACAGGTTTTTAAAAATGTTTAATTGGTTTCCACTTCCAGCTTGCCAGTGAAGTAAATCAAACATAAATTTGTGGATAGATCTGGTTCAAAATTTGAACTTCATCACTTACTAACAATAGTGGATTTATTTTTTTTCCCTCTGCGGTTCATGTTTTTATTCATTAAAAAGATGACTGTAAAGCTTCCCTGAGTGGCATTTAATTCAGAGGGTGTGAGATAGTGCGTATAAAACATCTGACTTAAAGCAGACAGTCTGCAAACACTGGTCTCTTTCGCTTCTCTTTATAGAAAGGAGCACAGCCTTAAAGAATCTGAAAGGAACAGACTGGTTAATTTTCTTTGCTCCTAGATTATAGGTCATATGACTTGTTTAATTCCTAAATTTTCTATCAACAAAGTACTGTTTAATAAATAATTGTTTTTTGTTCATTAGTTTGATTTTCTCCTTCTCCTAACTCTCAAAAATAAAATAGCCTGCTCATTATTTGGCAGTAAGTCAGCTTTTAATTCTAAATTTCAAATATACTAATATATTTTTCATGTAATTATAAAGATTTTTGAAGACAAAATAATGCATTTAAGATGTTAATTTACATGAATGACTTTTTTTCATATCCCCCACACTGTGTCTGAGGACTGAACTACCTTATGGCTATACCGATAGGAAAAAAGTTAGATTGGGTGGTGTCTTTTGATATTTTAAATGAGTTTTTAACATAATATCTCTATGCCCCATTCCTCTACCCAGATTTCTTGCTGCTTATTCACTGTGGACCCAATCTCCTGGTGACTATTATGACCCAGGGATGTAAATTCAGCTGTCAGCAGTGTTTTCACAACCACTTTGTAAAATTACAACGCTATCCAAAAAATAAATGAAATACAGGGAAATGGAAAAACCAAAACTTGACATGATCCACCCAGGTAAGAGCTAAATTTCCTATGTCTTTCCAAGTCATTCTTTTTTCTTCTTGTTACCAAAGGACAATAATGCCAGAAACCCCACAGTTCCCTTTGATACTACCTACTTGCTTTCATTGTCAGGACATGAGAAGAGAATACTTTTCAACTTTTTAGGCACTTAAAACTCTGAAACAAGCTTTGACCTTCTGCCAGTATAAATGAATTGCTTCAAGATAGTTGCTATTTCACAAAAATAATTAATTATAATTCCCAGACCAGATGACAACTGTGCCAGGGAAACCAAATAACTGAACCTAGTTGGAGATCAATGACTGATCACAACAGGGAGGAGAAGGAAAAAGAAAAACAAAAGAGCAAGTCCAAAGACTAAAGACAACACTTTTTATTAGATAATTCCTCATCTTTTAGAGTATTTTATAACGTTCAATGACTTCACTGTTCATGCCTCAGTCTGCCCTAGCAGCACCAACTCTGCTTTTCTTGGCATCCTTTACAAACTAGTCTAATCTCAGCACAAGTTTCCTAGTGGAATCCTGTCTAGCACCCAGTTACACTGAGCGAGCCAAAGTTTTCAATTCCTCAATCACTTACAGCAGCCAGGGGCTCCTTTGACTGGCACACGTGTTTTTCCCACCAGAGCCATGACTCTCTGCAGATTTGTGCTGATTCTACACACACTTCTGGTTGCAAGTTCATATGCTAATCCAAGAAATGAGATCTATTCAGACTCCAGGGCCCATTAAACTCCATCATCCTGAAGTTCACTGGCACTGTGATTATTCTCAAGAACACATAAAGTATGAAGCACACATTCCACATTTTCTCGGTATAACTTTCATCACCAAGAGAATTTCCATATTCAAAATATGAGCTTAGATTTGATCTATGCTTTATGAAAGAAATTCTTCTAAAGAAAGCCTCCATTTCAACTGAATAAAAACTCTTTAATTTGTATTTTCTCCAAAGACTAACCATAAAGGAGAAACATAAAAATGTGAAATTGGAAGATTCATTTATAGAGGTAACTTTAAAAATAAACACTATCTTGTGTCATCCTGGCCTTTTATTGATTTTTAACTGATGTTCTGTAGAAAAGTGAAGCCACTCTGAAAATGCTTTTTGTAAAGGCTGTTGGGTTTGTTTTTCTTTTTAACATATAAAGAGGAATCAAGTGAATAAATGCAACTAGCAATGTTTATACTTGAGGAATTACTTCCTTGGGGATTTGCGAATCTTCAAACTACAATATTGTTTTTATTACAGATATGAACCTTGTTTTACACCATCAAAGTTCGCAAATTAACCCAAAGAAAAAGTAGTTCCTGACCTTGCGCCAGCTGGGCAGAAGGCTAAGCCAACACTGACGGGTCCTTGTGCCCTTTCTCGCGACATCGTGGTGGTGTACGGGCGACAGGCTGGACTCAGCTACATCTTATACTCCTGGATCTGTGCAAAAGCAGACAGAGATGCACTGAAGACTGGATTCAAAGCAAACGCGAGAAGACTTCTGCCAGCAGCATAAAAAAAGTCAAAGAGGAATCATCTATGCTCACTATAGTGTGAAATGCCGTAGGTTCAAGGTAAAGATGGGTGAGCATATGTTATGGCAGATTGAAAATGCTCTCCCTTCATGGAAAATTAAAAAAAAAAAAAAACTGTCTTGTTCATAGATTGACAATGCCAAGAAATGATAGTTCAAAAATATTTTTATTCATTTTCTATATGCAATTCACTGAGCAGTGCTAAAGTGATGGAAACAAGTAGGATGACAAATTGCAAAGGAGTTTCTTAAATATGATTTATTTCCATTTTTATGAGGCTTTTTGTTTGTTTGACTGCTAGGCAATCAGTTCAGTTCAGTTGCTCAGTCGTAACCGACTCTTTGCAACCCCATGGACTGCAGCACACCAGGCCTCCCCGTCCATCACCAACTTCCAGAGTTTACCCAAACTCATGTCCACTGAGTCCGTGATGCCATCCAACTATCTCATCCTCTGTCGTCCCCTTCTCCTCATGCCTTCAATCTTTCCCAGCATCAGTGTCTTTTCAAATGAGTCAGCTCTTTGCCTCAGGTGGCCAAAGTATTGGAATTTCAGCTTCAACATCAGTTTTTCCAATGAACATTAAGGACTGATCTCCTTTAGGATGGACTGGTTGGACCTCCTTGCAGTCCAAGGGACTCTCAAGAGTCTTCTCTAACATCACAGTTCAAAAGCATCAATTCTTCGGCGCTCAGCTTTCGCCACAGTCCAACTCTCACATCCATACATGATTACTGGAAAAACCATAGCTTTGACTAGACAGACCTTTGTTGGCAAAGTAACGTCTCTGCTTTTTAATATGCTGTCTAGGTTGGTCATAACTTTTCTTCCAAGGAGCAAGTGTCTTTTTATTTCATGGGTGCAGTCACCATCTGCAGTGATTTTGGAGCCCCCAAAAATAAAGTTTGCCACTGTTTCCACTGTTTCTCTTTGCCATTAACTGATTGTTAACTGATTATCATTCATATTCAGTTACTTAATCAATTATATAATCAGTTAATCATAACTGATTTACAATCATTATTAATTGATTGTTAGGCAATCAGTCCCTGACATATTCTCCAGGGTCAGCCCTATACCTAGAGATCTGAAAAAAGTCACACATAGACTCTAAAGGGAAAATGATTGTATTAAACAACAGAACAGCAGCAGCAACAACAAAATATGGTAGTAGGTAAGAGCGCAAACATGTTTAGGGGAGCTGTAGCAGGCACAAGGTTCTTTGGGTAGGATAAGTAAATACATAAATGGATACAGAAACGTTTAACACTAAATTACATCAATCTATTTTTAAATTTCTTAGCTACTTTCAATTATTAGTAATTTGGGTCTGTTCAAAGTATATGAACAATTGATTAACTCAGTCTAAGCATCCACTGTGACTCTGATGTGCTGATCTATGATAGAGCAGTCCATGAGAGAGTCTCATTCTCTTCCTGTGTTCTAGACAGTATTTCCAAAAGATTGTGAATAGAAGCAATAAACACAAGTCATAGCCATTTTATCCCAATCCACAAAGTCAGAGGACTCTGCTACCTACTCGCCACAGCCCTCCTCCCCCAGAAACCACTAGACATGACATCTACACTGGCCTAGTGTATTTTATTGTCACTCACAATGGACAAGGACCCTGATGTGAGGCTGAATTTCTTCATACTCTTCAGAACAAATAGTTTCCCAATAGACTCCAGAAGAAAAAAAAAAATATATCTGGGGCATATGGTTCATTTATGCTAGTTTTGAGAAGTGGCTGTTTTACAGTAGTACTGAAATCATAAATTACCTACAAAATACCAGGTGAATGCTAGTTCTGAGTGTCTTAAGTAGCAAAAAAGAGAAAATTTCAGTATGCTTGTCTCACCATGTGACAAAACTGTTTCTACACAGGCAAAGATATTTATATTCTTTTTCATTACCAAGATGTATAATTTGGTGCCAGAGTAACCAGTGTTTTTTCAATCCGCAAATTCTCAGTAGCAATTCTTATATTTATTTTCAGCTGAAAAATCACTTTCGTAGCTAATATGGTTCTGTGCCATCTTGTAATATATTCACAGTAAGGAGATATTATGGATCACGTAATGCATGTTATTGTTATACCCCCTTTATATGATCTAGTTTGGAGATTCTAATCTAATTATTACAAAATAAATTATATGGAAGCATATTATAAGAGTTCTAAGAGTCAAAATGTTATATATTAACTTTCTTCAAATTTTTAAGATGTGTTTTCTCATGCTAAACCAATCTGGAACATTTAATATTTTACTCAGAATTGTTAGGATTTTTTTTTACCAAGTAGCAATCTAATTTTAAAAAGGAATTTTTGGGGAATACTAAAATACTTAATAATTATGGCTTCAAATTTAACCAAATGAATAATTAGTAAAAAGTCACACAGCCAAAACTGTAGCAGATTCTGTCCACCTGAGACAATAGAAAGCAGTGAAAACTCTGGTTAAAATCACTGAAAGAAATAAATGCACATCTTGATTGGTCAATCAGATAAATAGTCCAAAGGGATTCTTTTATCCTTGGTAAAGACAGGGGTTGGCGCTCAGTGGAAACACCTGCATTGTTAAAAGATAATTCTTAGAAACATACGTCAAGGCACTCACTGAATAAAGGGTAGCTGGGGACAAACCATTTTATTAAAACTAGTATGCCAAGGGCTTTTGTGACTTCCAGTTCTTTTATCACTTTGCAGTTTTCCTACCGATCAACTGCCTGTTCAAATGCTCCTTTTTGTTTCTCCCTAGAGAAGGCAACTTCATTTCTCCTGGAAACCTCTGCGTTTCCTGTTCTGCTGCTGTGGGCCCTGAAGCCAGGACCCTCTTGTGCGTCTATCAAAACGTGTCATTTATTCTAGGGCACTTGACAACCACGTTCTTCTTCACAGACAGTGCAGAAGTGGAGGGACATCACGGCCCCACCCCCCAGTTCCTAGAAATAGATTTTTCTGTTTCATCTCTGGCTGAAAGTTTCTACACAATAAGTATATTATATACCTTTTAAGTTTAGTCCTAGGGAGGTGAGGCCAACTTTTTCTTTCCAACGGTGGCTTCATCAGAGGCAATGAATATGGGTATCAGAACCAGACACAGCTGAATCACCTCCCAGCTCTGTCCCAGTGAGCTTCATGACTTAGAGAAGGCTTCTTAACTTCTCTCAGCCTTTCTTTGGGATAGCTGGAATAATTGAAACAGATAAAATTTTAGATACTTAGCTTAATGAGCAGCATATATTAGGAACTTAATAAACAGTACCAGCTCCCTTCCCTCTTTCTGTTCACATAGGTAAAATGTTCACATTATTTCAGTGACTCAGATGGTAAAAAATCTACCTGCCAATGCAGGAGACCTGGGTTCTCTCCTTGGGTCGGAAAGATTCTCTGAAGAAGGGAATTGCTACTCATTCCAGTATTCTTGCCTGGAGAATTCCATGGACAGAGGAGCCTTGTGGGCTACAGTCCATGGGGTCGCAAAGAGTCAGATACAACTGAGTGACTAACACACCTAACACATCAGAAAGGAAATCCTAATTTTGAGGAGACAGTATGTATTAGGGGAATAGAATAGGTTGCTGCTGCTGCTGCTGCTAAGTCGCTTCAGTCGTGTCCAACTCTGTGCGACCCCATAGACGGCAGCCCACCAGGCTCCCCCGTCCCTGGGATTCTCCAGGCGAGAACACTGGAGTGGGTTGCCATTTCCTTCTCCAATGCATGAAAGTGAGAAGTGAAAGGGAAGTCACTCAGTTGTGTCCGACTCTTAGCGACCCCATGGACTACAGCCTACCAGGCTCCTCCGTCCATGGGATTTTCCAGGTAAGAGTGCTGGAGTGGGGTGCCATTGCCTTCTCCAATAGAATAGCTTATGGAACCATAAAGATCTGAGCACTCTTACAACTTAGGTGACTTAGGGAAAGTTAATTCTCTGAATCTATTTCTTCATTTGCTAAAGCAAGCAGCATCTACTGAGCCTAGTAGTCATTAAATCAAATGCTCTACTCTGTAGTTCTAGCTATAGTGCCTGGACTAATGCCAGATAGTATGCATTTAGCAAATGGTTGTTTTTCTGCTTGGTCTCACTTTTCATAAACTACCTAAATAGCAGTAAATTGCCAATTAGGGCAGTCATATATTATAAAATATATAATTTGGTATTGTGATCAGTTTGCAATAGGTTTTTAACACCCTTCCTTCCTTCTTTATTTCCTTCTATCCCTTTTACATGCTAGACAGTAGAGCAGAAGCAATGGTGTAAACAGCGGAAGACATGTGTAATATAAAAGTTCAGGGGTTAAAAAAAATTCCAGAAATTCCTGTGGATGGGATCAGGAAAGCATGAAGTAGGGGATCTCAGCCAGGTGGAAACTGTAGGAATGGACAGATGGCGATGGAAAGAAAATGAGATGCTGCTCAGATCATAATACTCCTTGATATACAAGATTCCAAGGGCTTCTTTATACTGGACATAGAGTCAAACTTTACTTCATGCAAGATCAGGTCCCACCTGCTTCTCTGCTCTCTTTTCATGTTGTTCTCCACTTCTTCACTAAGCCAGCTGCACCAGCTTTCTTTCCACTCCCAATACCCGCCAAACTCAGTCTCATCTTTGGAATTTTTCACTAGCTGCACTCTAGAAGAGGCATAGGGGGATTTTTAAGGAGATAAAACTATTCTGTATCTTGCTTGGATCGGAAGCTCTATGGCTTCATATGTCTTTATGAAAATTAATCAAACCATGCATTTAAAATAAGTGCATTCTATTCCAGGAAAATGTACCTCAACAAAGTTGATTTAAAGAAAAAAGAATCTCTAATTCAGTAATGGAAGTCAATAATAAAGTAGAATTGATCTCAAAATATTTGTTTCAAGAGGAATTTTGCAGGCATTTGTCTGTTCTTTAAGGTGAATTGATAGTATTCAAATTCTTTAGTGTTTAGAAGCTGATTTTCCCAGACTTACAACATAAATCAATGGATATGGGTTACAGTCTCAAGGAAGTGGAATTTGGCAAGGAACAGATAGCATGAACTAAAACTGGGTGGTGGACTGAAAATTCAATAGGGAGATATCACAGACTTCATCTATGATTTCCATTCAGGAACAGATCCAGACAGCTGTAGACTGTGTAGGGGGCCTTTAGAATACAGTTACAAATCCTTTTCTTTAAAACCTAATTTGGGCTCAATTTCTTAAGTCAAGTCCCAGTTCATCATAGCAAAACAAAACAAAACAAAAAATCCTTGGCTTCTGCTCTTCTGACTTGGGGAGGTGTACTTGAAACTGTTTCCAAGATAGTACTTAAGTAAACCTCTTACAAGCCACTCTGTATACAAGTGAAAAACATCCTGAAGGAAACAAGCTAAGATGTGACAAGACAAGTACATACTACTGAGTAGAAACTGTGAGCTGTAAGATAAGTGAAATTACTAGTGGGGTGTGTGTGTGTGTGTGTGTTTCTTTTTGCTGTGGCCTTGATGAAGAGGAAAGGAAAGAATTTGTGCAGTTGGTCCACCCCCTCACCCCCCAGGGTTTTAGAATTATGTAAGGATAATAGTATTTCCCCACCCATCCCCTGAGGAGCTTTTAAGACCAGCATCTGTGAGGTGCATTTCCTAGATAAATGCAAACTGCCCTTTGACTCTCTTCAAGATAAGAAAACATTGACCCTTTCAAACAAGTTATTTATGACATCCACATAATGTGAAACAGCGCTTAGACCTGATGGGAACGCCCAGAAGTAAAGATACTAAAGGCAGTTAAGATTCTCCTCTGCTACTATCCAGGAGGGACTGCCACACAAGTTGAACAAGGCCCAAGGCTCATTAAGAAGTTTGATGAATTTAATACAATTCAAATTAAAGACGATCTCAGGGGAACACGTTTAGAAAAGAAAACCAGATGGAGCACCAGCGTAGAACATCCAAGGAGCAAGTGTGGGATGCCCCATGATCCTTGAGATTCTGGAAATGTAAGAAAATGGGATTTATCTTCTTGGGAAATTAACATGCAAAATGTGTTGGTGGCATAAATATTATGTTTCAGATTTCATAATGAAATTTTCCAGATTGTAAAGGAAAAACATAAAAAAGCCTCACTGGATACTGGAAGAAGTCATCCTTTCTTCCCTGGAAGACTTGCCAAAGTAAAGGAAAATAAAAGAAAACTGCACACAGTTTATCAACCCGAGGTATCAAGTTGGAAAGGTCAGGATACGTGCCACCAAGAAAATAAATACAGAACTGAATGTCAACGTGCCCAGCACTGTCCTTTCCTTTTCTAAGAATGGAATAATAATGCCAAATCGTGCCCTGGTATGCTGGACTGGACAGCAGAGGAGCTGAGATCCTTTCAACAAAAAGCATAGGAAAAACAAAACAAAGCAAGACAAAAAACTCAGTTTTTTATCTAAAAAAAATACATGTATGTAAATTTAATATATAAAATGCTCTCTCTCTCTCTCTCTCTCTCTCTAACATTTAAATATCATCCCAGAAATAGTGAATGTGGAGTCGTCAACTTGGTTTTAGTCATGGTGGCATTATCATCTAAGAAATTAACCCTGATTGGGCTTAAGCAGAGGGGAGACCCAGTGTCTCTCTCTACTCAGACAAGGACTAGTAACTCAGAGGAAATGATGTAAGGGTTTTTGGTTTACTGTGTTTTGTTTAGCGACATCTCACAAAAACGTTCTTAAAATATGCCACGGATCATTTGTATTACCAAGAATTACTAATAATTTTATTCTGAAAATGTTAGCAAACCTCAAACAGAGGACAAGATTCCTAAATAAAGACAGCAAGTATTCTGAATCTGCAATGGGCAACCTTCACCAGAAAATATAAAACAGTAAAAATTAAATCAAATTCAACTGAAATTCTATTACCCAAATTGTATCATATAAAAAGAAATCTATCACAAAATCAAATCATACTCCATATCTAATTATGCAATGTGTTTTTTTTATTATATAATATTCTATAGTTTTTCATGTCAAAATACCAGATTAAAATAATCATTTTAAAATGGCTACTTAGTACATTATCTAGATATACCATAGCTGAGTCATTAAATATAAAATTTTAGTCTACTGTGATTATTTCCAATTTTTTTTCTTTGCTTAAAAACACTAACAGGATGAATATATGGAATAAGTAGAACAACTGGTATGCACCTTTATTAAACTTCTGGGATTACAAGAAATAAAATAATTTAAGACCCAACAGTTTTAATTTCATGGTAAAGGATACATAATGTATCAGAATTCCATTCTGTCCCATATTTCTTTATCCTCACTTATTGGCATACACTGGTAAAGAAAAGAAGGAGCATTTAGAGAGAAATTGGAACACAGGAAGCCTGGAGTCACCTATGACGATCTTCTCAGGGAAGATGTGTGTCACATATTTTAAAAAGTAACTCAACCACAGCTCCTGTTAGCAAGCTAGAATGAGAAATGAGGGATGAGCAGAGATTTCTGAAAGGAGGGATAAGATCTTCATTTTTAAAGGAAAGCAAGGGATGCATAACAATGGCAAGTTAAAAATCTAAAAACAAAGTTGTACTGAGTAAATCAAGAGTATGTTCTATATTTAATTGATGGACTAGATATAAATAAATCATCAGGGACCCTGGTGAAAGTTCTGGCTAGAATGTGCAAACTGTCATGCTTAACTGACTTGTGGTAGTAAAGACTAATGGTTTCCAGTACATAGTGTCCATTGGGAGGAAATTGGAAGCAAACCTGCGAACTTCAGACTAGTGATTTGTATCCTCATACTCATCAGGATGGCAGCACCTGGAAAGAATGATAATATCATGGATTCCTAGAAAAATATCACTTTGGGAAAAATATGTAATGTGGCCTCTACAAGGCGAAGATAATGCCTTACTAATGAATTGATGCTTTTGAACTGTGGTGTTGGAGAAGACTCTTGAGAGTCCCTTGGACTGTAAGGAGATCCAACCAGTCTATCCTAAAGGAAATCAGTCCTGAATATTCATTGAAAGGACTGATGCTGAAGCTGAAACTCCAATACTTTGGCCACCTGATTCGAAGAACTGACTCACTGGAAAAGACCCTGATGCTGGGGACAACAGAGTATGAGATGGTTGGATGGCATCATCAACTGAATGGACATGAGTTTGAGTGAATTCCGGGAGTTGGTGATGGACAGGGAGGCCTGGCGTGCTGCAGTCCATGGGCTCACAAAGAGTCAGACACGACTGAGCAAGTGAACTGAACTGAACTGAATGAAGTCAAGTTATAATTGTATATTTCATTTGATTAAACCTTCAAAACAATATAGCTTGTCTTCTTCTCTCCTCATTGTTGCTGCTCTAACAGCTTAGAGCATCGAACTAAAGTTTTCAAATAATCTGCAAATAGCCTCACTTTCCACATATACATCTTTTATCCCAGCATTCACAGTACTCTATAGGATATATCTTATCCGATCTCTTCCTTGGTTGCAAACATTGACTGTTTTGATTACAAGATAAAACAGGGACTCTCCACCACAGTTCTCATGGAAAATGAGTTCACAGATTCATGAGATGGTTGGATAACATCACTGACTCAATGGACATGCATTTGAGTAAACTCCAGAGGAGCCTGAGGACAGAGGAGCCTGGCATGCTGCAGTCCGTGGGGTCACAGAGTTGAACACAACTAGCGATTGAACAAACACAACAACCACAGTTCAGAAGGATTTCTGCAACAGGCCTCTTCTGGTCTTATCTGCTATATGGCTTCTCTCCAGAAGAGCTTGACAGACTGCATGCAGATCATCACACTGGGTGCTGGTGTCTGCAGCCATGATTCAACATGTGCTGTTCCATTTTCTCAGAATGTACCTCCTGATCCTTGACCACTAAGTAAATTGTCTTTGAAGACTCAGCTTAAATGTCCACTTCAGTTAAACCTTCATGGGCCTCCCTACCAGGTAAAATTACTCCTTTGTACTCATATTAAAGCAGGTAGCTAATTGCAAAGGTGAAGCATCTCAAGGGCTAAATGGGATTTCCTTTCATGTGTCTCATAGTGCCTGGCACTTAGCAGGTTTTCAATAGAGACATTAAATAGATGGATCTCCCGGATTTCTCAGAGCTGATATTGACAAAAGAGAATTTCTACTTTCAGAAAACTTTGAAAGTAAGTGTGTGTATGCTATAGGTGGTCAAACAACAATTTAGGAAAAACACTTGGTTTCCTTGTTATTATGGAAAATGTTTTGTCTTAAGTACGGAAATGGCTTAATGACAGGAAGCAATGTGTAGGAATAAATGATCATTTCTCTACTTAGAAAAGTTAGTGTCAGGGTTCTCTGGGGGTTGAGGCTGGAACACAGTCTCAACCAACATGTTAAATATATTGCTGAGAAAAAAAGAGAGAATTCTTTAAGTTTTCTTTTTCCTAATTGCCAAGGTCTTAAGTGTAGGTTAACTACAGTTAAGTTTAGGTTAACAGGCATAACATGCAGGAATATAAGGAAAGCAATTAAAATAAAGAATAACACTTAACTTTGATGTAGGAAAATAAAGGTAATAAAATTAAAGAAAAATCCACTTATCCAATTTATTTTGAGTACCTATTATATACAAACTCCTATTTTAAGAGTTGTAAGAGTTACAAAAGTGAACAAGACTGAATCATTGTACTTACTGTGATACATGAATAAATATTTATCAAAGTGAAATGCATTAAGTTTTAAATTAATAAAGTTATATAAATGTTTAGAAGAGATAATTTTTCATTGGAAGAATTGGGAGCTTAAAGAAAAACATTTTATTTGAGCAGCTAAAAATGTCTTGATGTGATTTTTAAAGATAGGGATTAACAAGGGAGGTATTTTTAAATGAATAACAAATGAGGAAGAGTGATTAAATATGACAAATATAACTGGGGTGACTCAAAAGAGATAATTGACAACAGAAAGATAATTAGAATCTGATTTGAAGGCAGAAAAGGGATGTGATGAGCTAGGTTGAGGGCAAAATGAATTTATAAACTACTACACATGGCATCCGGTCCCATCACTTCATGGGAAATAGATGGGGAAACAGTGGAAACAGCATCAGACTTTATTTTGGGGGGCTCCAAAATCACTACAGATGGTGACTGCAGCCATGAAATTAAATGACGCTTACTCCTTGGCAGAAAAGCTATGACCAACCTAGACAGCATATTGAAAAGCAGAGACATTACTTTGCCAACAAAGGTCCGTCTAGTCAAGGCTATGGTTTTTTCTGTGGTCATGTATGGATGTGAGAGTTGGACTGTGAAGAAAGCTGAGCGCCGAAGAATTGATGCTTTTGAACTGTGGTGTTGGAGAAGACTCTTGAGAGTCCCTTGGACTGCAAGGAGATCCAACCAGTCCATTCTAAAGGAGATCAGCCCTGGGTATTCTTTGGAAGGAATGATGCTAAAGCTGGAACTCCAGTACTTTGGCCACCTCATGCGAAGAGCTGACTCATTGGAAAAGACTCTGATGCTGGAGGGATTGGGGGCAGGAGGAAAAGGGGATAACAGAGGACGAGATGGCTGGATGGCATCACTGACTCGATGGACCTGAGTTTGAGTGAACTCTGGGAGTTGGTGATGGACAGGGAGGCCTGGCATGCTGCAATTCATGGGGTCACAAAGAGTGGACACAACTGAGCGAATGAACTGAACTGAAGTGAACACTGTTAATTATAAATTACAACCTAAGAAAAAGTTCAAAGAGTCTGGAAAACATTTCAGAATGTTGCTGTGATGGCAGGAGCAACAACAAAACCATGTAATTATGCATTCTAAGTTTTATAGGATATAAAGAATTTTATTGGCAATAAAGCACTCTATTAGACACAAAGTATTCAGTGGGACTCAACAGCTATACTAAGCTATGATGTTATTCTATTTGAGTAAGTCTTACATTTTAAGCAGTTTATAGTTTGTACAGTCTTTCAAGTACATGGCCTCACATAAGATAAAGGAATTAGTGCTGTCATTCTCATTTTAAGGGTCCAAAGGCATAGATCTAAGTGCCAATACCTTACATGACTGGGTTCAAGCTTGTACAACTAGTGAGACACTAGTGGGACCTAGATGTTCTTTATGCAGATTCAGTATTTTTCACCTATTTCCCTTAAATACTCAAGAAAGATATAAATGCAATGAACTAGAAAGGTCTAAAGGAAATCATTAAATTAATTAAGGGAATACGGAGAATCCTTTAGAAGGAGAAAGTTGAAAACTATGTGCATTTGAAATCTAGTTTGGAAATGGAGGATTTTATTAATAATTTTATAAATGTTACAAATACAATTAAATGAAAATGGCTTAGGCTATGAAATTCAGATAACTAGAATTGAAAGATACTCTAAACCGGACATTACAAACACAGGGCAAGCTGATCACATCTGTCCTCTCCATATGCCTTGCGTGATCTTCACAGTGTATTTTAACACATTTTAAGTAGTCGCCACAATTTTGAAATTGGGAGAATTTATAGAAAGATCCATATTTGCCACTTCTTTTGAAAATTAGAATGTCTGGGACAAAGTGGGCTTTGGCCCAACACAGCACTCAGCCAGACTAAAAAGGGGCTTCACCCTTTAAAAAGGAAATTTATTCTCTGCTTCAGTACACTATCCCCTGAAGTACAGCTCTAGGGTACACGGCTCTCTAGTGGACCACATCCAGTTGGCGTCACACATTTATATTACTTGGTAAGTGTTTGAGTGTTGGCCACTTCTCCAGAATCTAAGCAGAAATGTTTGAGGTGCCATTTGACATAATGGCAGGCAAGTCAGTCATACCCTCCTTCAAATGCATTCTTTGGTTTGCTAACAGAGAATGAACACAGAATGACATGTTAGAAGACACATTCTATCCATAAAAGTGGACTTCCATGTTAATGGCAGTGCTTCAAAGGGAAAAATCTAAATGCTCCTGCTTCTAAAAAAACATGACTGGCTTTTTCTGAAGCCAATTTAAAAAAAATTTCTTTCTCAGATTCCATGAGATTCAGAATCACTTAGTCAATAAATATTTACTGAGTTCTCACTGTATGCCAGGTACCATTTTAGTTGCTAAGGCAAAAGCAATAAATAAAATAGTCTACAATTTCTGCTGCGGTGGACCTTACCTTTAGTGACAGTAGACGTGAAATAAACAATATAAATAAATCCATATATAGTAGGATTGGGGATGTAAAGGGGATCATAATTTTATTAAGGAAGATCATGGACAGCATCACTGAGAAAGTAAGATTTGAATAACAGCATGAGGAAGAAAAGTTAAAATGAAGTATCTGAGGGAAGAGTATTTCAAGGAAATATACTCCCCAAATTATTCCTGTAAGTTGCCCTTTATGCTTATTAATTCAAGCTGTTTCCTGCTACTGGCAACTAAGAGACTTTACCATTTTGACCCATGAGTATGATATGTCTGATGATTCTAATGTTATTAATATTTTAAGGTATATTTTAATGTGTCACGGGCAAGAGCATCATGGAATACTGAGGATTTAAAAAGTTTAGTATCTAAAATTCTTTTAACTGCTTTTGCCAACTGTATAATGAATGCCAAGATTTCTTTTTCTTCTTTCTTTTAAAAAATAGTATCAAGGAACTGTGTACTCAGAAGCACACTATTGCTACCAGAAAAATGTAGAATTAATTTGGTTTTTTTCTTAAAATGAGACGGGGAAAAACATTTTCACATTTATCCCCTGTTTTGGGGATTCCTCCAGGTCTCTTAGATTAATTACCTTTAAAAAAAAAGGAAGAAAATAATCTATTATTTATTTTGCATTTAGTATGGGCCAGATATTTTAACATATACTTTGCCTTATTAAAAAAATCATTGCACAAATGACTAGATTGAGACTGTAGCTAAATAACTCATGCAAGTTTACTCAGTTAAGGGAAAAGCAAGCCAGGATTCCACCTCACCTGACATTAAAGTTTGGTTTTTGTATTAAGGAAAAATCAGAAGGTTCTTCTGGCCTTAATGTGGCCATAGTCTTCTAACCACAATGGCACTTACTTAAGGTGGTTCTTTAATAATTTAACACTAAGAAAGAAATTCACACCACTTTTTGGCAGCATCGTGTGAAGCTGATGGAAATATATGAAGGGGAAGAGTCTGAAATAAATTTCTGGTGAAATGATACCTATTACTGACCTATGTCCTCCTGCATATTTATCTATGTACCATTAGGCATTACTCCTATCTTTCAGGAGGTTTCTGGGAGGGGGGAAACCCTGAAAGAACGGTTCTTATGTGTAGAAAACTAGAACAAAAAAGAAAGCAAGAGAGAGAGAGAGAGAAAATGAAAAGGCCAAGTTCCCAATGGGTTCCATTGTGCTCACAGCAACCAAACACTGCTCTCTGCTTAAAAAAAAAAAAAAAAAAAATGTCAGGCCATAGAGCTGGGAAGACCATACAGCACTCTCACGTAACTGTTCTGATGAGGTGTCACCTATTTCCATCCAAAAGCTGTTGTAATATGATAACACCTTTGGGATAAGGCACTTTTCTGTCTATGAAATTATTGAATGCAGGCCTTATTCACCTTTCCACATTAGACTTGGATGCTCACAATTTGACTTCAGGCCGTGCAGAAACGAGAGGAGGCATCCAGTGTACAAAAGTTGCCCATCTGGAAAACTCCTTAATGGGAAAGAGATGGAGGAGATGATCCAGTGAAGTCCTCCACATCTTTAATTTCCATGATTCTGCTAGGAAGTATTTTGGAACTTTCCTAACCCAAGGCAGATTCCACTGATTTCTAAAGAGGGGAGGCGCGTGTGAGGGGTGATTGATGTTGAAACATGGAAAGGAACTGTCCTTGATTGCTACAGAAAGATGGAAAGCCCAGGGCTAGAGGAAGGGGGTAACCGATCTCACACCACCTTATCTTGCTGAAATACCAGAGGAGAGGAATGGAAGAACCCGGCTGCCAATTTGCTGACTCTTCTGGCAGTGGAATGGTCACTGAAAATATCCTCCCAGTAATTATCTGTTAGGAAACAGACTCACTTTCCTCTTTAGGGCCCAAGGCCTGCTTTGACATAAAGTAAGCAATTAAGCAAATCCTTTTTGGTTCTGTCACTTCTTTAACTTCAGTTAACTTAAAGAAGTTAAAGAACTTCAGTTTCTAATCTGTTTTTTGTTAACTGTCCTTGTCTTTAAGAGAAATAACAACTGGCTGTAGAAAATCTCAATGAAGGGAAACCAGACAAAGGATTTGCAGGATTGGGTAAATAATGCATCCTGCCTAATTACAGGAGATATAGACGGTATCATTTCTAAGATGTTGCTTAAAGTTAAACGAAAAATTTGCACTTTGAAGGATAGTTGAATTTAGGAATATAAAACATAAAACTTTGCTACCTCATCTTCACAGTTTCTAATGTTTTTGAATCTTACTGAAACTATGACAGAACAAGCATTTCAAACTGGATCTATTTTCCCCAGCACCCTGTACCACTTAGATTTAGAAATCAGAGCCACTTTGTCTTCTATGTTTAGTTAACTGGATGCATCATGAGTAAGGCAATCTTCTATGTGAAGCTAACCATATTTTCTATTCATTTTTATCTCCAGGATACTGAATCCTTCCTACCTGAGATATGCCAAAAGTCTGAGTGCTCACTATTTTTCAGCGTTTTTTATGCCTTTATGTGTGCTTCCCAGGGTTTCAGTGGGTAAAGAATCTGCCTGCCAAGCAGGAGATGCAGGTTCAATCTCTGGATAGGGAAAATCCCCTGGAGAAGGATTCCCACTCCAATATTCTTGCCTGGGAAATCCTATGGACAGAGGAACCCAGTGGGGCTACAGCCCATGGGGTCGCAGAGAGTCAGTCATGACTGAGCGACTAAACAGCATGACCTTTTACACAGATATCCTAGACACTGTCCCTACCTTCTAGGAATGTATTTCTGATTCTTCCATTCTGTGTAACCCTGTTACAGAAAAAAAAAAAAAAAAAAATCACTCAAATTATATGTTTCAATTTGTTTTTTAATTTTAATGATAAAAACGTTTTCTACAAAAGATGAAGTGAAATAGTTCGTGAAATAGAAGTTTTAACTGAAAGGGACACTGGCTTTTATGTAGTCTGACTTTCTTAAAGGAGTGTAACTTTTTTTGTTGTTTTTTTTTTTTTAAACTTCTTGAGAACATTTACCAAAGGGCAGAAAGTTCTAATCTCGTGATCTCTATTCCAGAGCTTAAAAGAATATTTAAAAAATGATTTTAGAGCATAGGAAGCCTAAGGAAAACTGCAATTTAACAATCAGCGATGTTCATGAATTAGTGTTCTAGCATCAACTCTATTTTTGCCCTCATGTATTATCTTTCATGACCGCATTACTTACAGAAAGGGGCAGCTGTTACTAATTTTGGAAATATTAATGTACCACCCCTTGAATTCTCTTACTCTGTGTGTTAGAAGCCATTAGCTTTAAGCCATACCCATATGCAGTGAAGAGTCCTCAATGGCCTTTGCTTATTATGGAACAACTTTTGATTGTCGCCTATGGAAGCAGAGAGCTGTTTTTGTCTCCTGGGATCTCAGCTTGTATGTTCAGCTCTGGATCCCCAACATTTAGCATGCCAGAAGGCTCAATAAATATTTGCTAACAATTGAATAAATGAAGTTTGTGTATGTGGCAGCAGTGCTATTTTGTTCCCCTTTCCTGTCACAGAGCCACCAGCTGCTTGTAGAACAGTGAAGGGTGAATTGTATTAATATAAATAAACATGGTCTGCCCCTAATTATATGTGTGACCTTGTGCAGGGGACTTCCCTCTCCAGACCCTGGTTTCCTCCTCTATAAAGTAAGGGAATTAAATCAGGTAATCGCCAAAGTCCCTTCCTGTTATTCCATACAGTGATTAGTGTGTGATGACATAGCACACGTTACAGTATTATTTACAATAGTGGGGGCTGCAAACTTGGCCACTCACTCCTCCTCAAAGAGGACATGAGTCAAGTTTTACAGGCAAGTGGAGAAAAATTCAAAAGTAAGGGTTTTCTCTCATTTATAGCCTCATAGGCTTTTATTTTCAGGTTTCCAGAGATTAAGAGGATAAGGAGTAAAATTAAGAGCATTAGGAAATATTTTTTTAATGCTGAAAAATATTTTATTTAGATCAATTAACTGGATAATGGTTGTTTTTATTCACAGGAAGGACAGTGCTTTTCATATTCATAAAATATCAGTGACTCCAGACCCATTTAGTTCCCACACATCTGTTAAGTACAGAAAAAAGAAACCTAATGATCTAACAGAAAAATACACTTTTTAAGGCTAACATTTGGTTCACAGACCTATCATTCTGTTTGCCAAAATGAAGTTACTGAAGCTTTCACAGTAATTGTTGTGACTGAGCAGAGCAAAGGGACTTATGTACATTCACGCTGGTATGTATACACATGTAGTTGCGCCTCCCAAGGCCCTATTAGGACCTGCTATTTATTTCCTGAATGGAGCCTAAATTAGGTAGTGATATTCTGTGATGCTGCTGAGAAATGGATGTGCCATGTGTTCTTGTTTAGGAGAGAGACAATGAGCAGACAGCAACACAAGAGCATTCAATTACGATGCCCCAATTTATTTTTTAGCACAGTTCTTGCTGAAAGGTCCTTCAGGAAAACAAGAACATTCAGGAAGCAACCCTCAGTCTCTGTGGACGAATGTGTTTATTGAGGGCCTACTTGGTGAGTAGCCCACAGACTCCTGGACTTCGAGTCCCTGGTTCTAGCTTCATTTGCTTCCAGTATTACTGAGTGAAATCTCGTTTCTTCATCCATAATTTGGGGCTAATACAGAATCGTTGTGGGAATCAAATGGGGTAACATGTGAGTGTACAAAGAAACAGTGGGGAAGGGCAGGGAAGGTCATGTTAAGTCCATGCTAAAAAAGTTACTTTATTCTGTATTACTGTTTTCATTTCTTACAAATTTCATAATCCCATTCACTAGCTGTCACTAGGCAAATATGAAAATTACCTTGTTAAAAAATTATAGTAGCTCACAATGTTGCGTTACCCATATTGTAGCATAATCATAATTATAAGTTTATCACCACCAACCAGGGCACCTGCCCCTACCCCCACCTTCAGGTAATACTG
>NW_011495039.1:4141360-4150441 GCF_000754665.1 Bison bison bison | reverse complement strand
GTTATAATGGATATCCCATGTGTAGAAGAAACTGAATGTTTAAATACATGAAACACAATATGTACATGTAATAAGCTGGATAAACTAAAATATACGCACAATTTAACTTGTTTTATAATAGCCTAAATATTGCAAGTGTTAAATCAAGTATGAATATGTGTGAGCATGCGTTACTTCAGTCGTGTCCAACTCTTTGCAACCCCATGGACTGTAGCCCACCAGCCTCCTCCATCCATGGGATTGCCCAGGCGATAACACTGGAGTGGATTGCCACGCCCACCTCCAGGGGATCTTCCCTACCCAGAGACCAAATCCGCATCTCTTACCTCTCCTGCATTGGCAGGCAGGTTCTTTACCTTTAGTGCCACCTGGGAAGCCTTAAAGATGAGTGTCATTTTTTGGAGAAATCTATCACTACCACATCAGATTACAGCCTTACAGATTATAATCAGATTACATCAGATTACACATCAGATTTCAACACCTCTCCTTCTGATTTAAGAAAAGCATTATAATGTATGTATTGTGGGAGGAGCTTGTCATTTGCTCCCAACCCAACTCCACACTGCCACTTCTGGATGGTGCTACCTGGCTGGGATAAAACCACTCTGGGACAGCAAGATTGATCTGAGCCAGAAAGAAGGGAAATAAATCCCCATATTCCAAACATCTCCCTTTCATCTTTATGCTCCCGCCAATATAGGATTAGTTTTCCTGCAAAACTCTTGGTAGAACTAGCCATTAGAAAATGAAAACTGGGTACTGGTTACTTCTTGAAAGCTCTGAATGACTGCTTTCATTAATAACCAATTGAAGCTTCAAAACTACTCATCTGCATCTCCCAATGAAGAGCCATATCTTTTTTTTCCTCCAACAAATTACTTGCTGTTATCTTGTTTATGGCCATGCTGCACAACCTGTGAGATCTTACTTTCCCAATCAGGGACTGAGCACCCCAACCAAGGATTTAACTGTGGGGCCCCGGCAATGAGAGCCAGAAGTCCTAACCACTGGACCATCAGGGAATTCCTTGCTCTTGCTGCTGCTGCTGCTGCTGCTAAGTCACTTCAGTTGTGTCCGACTCTGTGCGACCGCAGAGACGGCAGCCCACCAAGCTCCCCTGTCCCTGGGATTCTCCAGGCGAGAACACTGGAGTGGGTTGCCATTTCCTTCTCCAATGCACGAAAGTGAAAAGTGAAAGTGAAGACGCTCAATCGTGTCCGATTGTAGTGACCCCATGGACTGCAGCCTACCAGGCTCCTCCGTCCATGGGATTTTCCAGGCAAAAGTACTGGAGTGGGGTGCCATTGCCTTGCTGTTACCCTTTACCAAACATATGTGATCAGAAGCCAGCAGTGAATGCTGCTACTTCGGTTCTCAACCTCCTCTGCTCTATGCTGCCTGTATGAAAGCATCTTCTATTAATATATCTGCTGAACTTCCACAGAGACAAAAGCTTTACCATTCAAGCCATAAAGACATTTATAGTTCTCCTAGAGAAACTGTATCTAAGCACACAAGAATATGTAAAGAACCACCAAAGTGGGAGAGATGTAAAGTGTGTCTTCTCTAAATATCCCCAGCCTAAAACTAAAGCCAAAAATTGGAAGGTTTTCCTCTCACATGCATGACCACAGGAACTTGAGTTGACCTTTAAAATTTTTTTACCTGGTTATTTCTTGGGGCTTCTGGGGACTACCTGATTTGGGTGTAAAATTGTAACAGCTAAGGTTCTTTCTCTTCAGTTTTCTATTTGAAATTCAAGGCCCCTACAGCCACCTAAGAAAGGCTGCTGGCACTGACACCAGGGGTTTCCTGAAAAACCAAGGCAGTACACCACACAGACTTTGCTGACTTCTAAATATGTAACAGCGTGTGTGTGTGTGTGTGTGTGTCTTAGTCGCTCAGTTGTGTCCAACTCTTTACGATCCTGTGGATTGTAGCCCGCCAGGCTCCTCTGTCCATGAAATTCTCCAGGCAAGAATAATGGAGTGGGTGGCCATTCCCTTCTCCAGGGGATCTTCCCAACCCAGGGACTGGACCCAGGTATCCTGTACTGCAGGCAGATCCTATACGATCTGAGCCACTAGGGAAATCCAAAACAACATGTCCCACAACTAAAAGCATGCTTCAGGATCTGAATAACTGCTGAGGCTTCTATCTACATTATCTCCACATCCTTAATGGTGCCTTTAATTAAATTCTTTGATATGTGAGTTTATATAATTATATAATTAGTCACAGAAGAAAAAATTCAGAGTGAGAGAATTTTACTGACCTCGTTAAACAGCTTAGAGCAAAAACCATGAAAGATCTTTTTAAACCATAAATGAGTAAATTTGACAACTACCACTTGTAAACACTTGTAAAAGCATGCAATATTCAAATTTTGTCAATTAATTTACAGTGCTATATTTTAGACATTCTAATTCAATGTTAGAAATTTGGATCATATAAATTTTTAAAAAAGTCTGTACAATATGCATAACTTTAAATTTCAGAATTTTTATTTTATAAAAATGCGTATTTCAATATATCCATGTTTGTCACAATTGTATTCCCTCCTACTTACTCAGGGCTAGTATAGCAAATGTCATCAGTAATATTTGCTAAGTGAATTTTAAAAATACATATTTTAATGGGTGGATGAATAGATAAAGAATCATCTGGACCATGGAAGCTTCACTGCTGATGCTAAAATTCCAAAATCAATTCACAGTATCCATATAATGTGGAGCAAGAGTCCAGCTTATTAACTGCTGCTGTCTTTTTATGCCTGTGCTTTAATCAATAATTTAAAAATTTTTGCTAATAAATAATTCATGTTACGGTGGTACTGTTTTTTTAAGGAACTGGATATTCTTACAATTCTTGGTTTTCTTAAGACTCCTTGGCAATATTTTCCTCTGAATACCTAAGCTCTGGCTCTATAAAACTCTCTGAGAATAAATTGGTTATTTTAATTTGAAAGATGCCAGATTCACTTAAATAATTAATGAAGGTCCACAGAGCTTCATCTTCTCCCTCATAATAAAAAAGTACAGTTAATTATTAAAACGACAATACAAAATAAAAAGTTCTAAAAAAAAAACTCAGCTATATTAAAATGTGTGTGTGCACACACGCACATCTCTCAGTTGTGTCCGAGTCTGCAACCCCATGCACTGTAGCCCACCAGGCTGCTCTATCTGTGTAATTTTTCAGGCAAGTACACTGGAGTGAGTTGCCATTTCCTACTCCAGGGGCTCTTCCTGCCCCAGGAATCAAGCCCTTATCTCCTCTGTCTCCTGCACTGGCAGGTGGATTCTGCCACTGTGCCACCTGGGAAGCCCCTATATTAATCATAAAATAAAAAACATGAGAGAGGTAATGCTGAGTAGAACCCCAAAAGGGGCTTATACATATGCACCAATGTTGTTTTCCCTAATCATATTGTTTTCCAAAATTTTTTACTGTGGTGAAATACAGAAAATGTAAACTTTACTATCTTAGCCATTTTTAAGTGTAAAGTGCATGGATACTAAGTATATTTATATAGTTGTTCAACCATCACCACCATCCATCTCCAAAACTCATTTCATCTTGTAAAAGTGAAACTCTGTACCCATTAAATAATAACTCCACATTCCATCTCTCCCATATATCCCCTGACAAATACCATTCTACTTTCTGTAAGGGGAATCACACATTATTTTTCTTTTGGCGGCTGCTTTATTTCACTTTGCATAATGTCCCTAAGTCTCTTCCATGTTGTACCACATGTCAAAATTTCCTTCCTGTTTGAGGCTGAATAATATTCCATTGTATGTATATGGCACACTTTGCTTATCCATTTGTCTGTTGATGGACACTTGGGATGATTATATGTTTCAGCTATTATGAATAATGCTGCTATGAACATGGATGTACAAATATCTCTTTGAGAGTTGTTTCAACTTTCTGGGCATATACCCAGAATTAGAATTGCTACATCATATGGTAAGGTTATTTTTAATTTTTTGAGGAAACATCATACTGTTTTCCATAGCAGCTGTGACATTTTACATTCTGAACAATAGTATACAGAGGTTCCAATTTTCCCACATCTTCAGCAACACTTGTTATTTTGTCTTTTGTTTAAATAGTAGCCATTTTAATGCATGTGACATGGTATCTCACTGCAGCTTTGATGTGTACTTCTTTAATTAGTGATGTTGAGCTATGATTATATTTTTAAACTATATAGATAAAAAGTCTTTTTTCTTAACCTTATCAATTCTAAGGAATAGAGCTAAATAAAATGAAAATTCCAAAAATTGTCATGCAAAGAGTCGGACACAAATGAGCAACTTTCACTTTAAACCCAATAAATGTATCTTTCAAAGATGAGTATAAATTTGAAGGAAATAGCTTAATGAAATGCAAGGCAGTTTACAGCTTTTCAACACGGCAATTAAACTCTTTATTGAGTTTGTTTCACTCACTCATTCAGGGAGTACGAACTGAGGGTCTTATTTGTGTTTCACTGTGCTAGTTTCTGGGAATGTATAAATCAAACCCCAGGGTTCTTGGTCTCTAGGAACCTATCGCCAGTTTATGGGGCATTATCTTTCTTTAGCCAAGGATAGGTCAAAATAGAGAAGTACCATGTAGCCCATCTGAGAAGTCAGAGAGAAGCAGTTCAAGTTGTGTTTACTAGAGGAATGACTAGAAAATGTCGTGAAGTTGAGTTTCCTTATCAGAAAAATAGGGAGAATTATTCTGACTCAAGGGTTTTGTGTATTAACCACAGGGGCAGTGTAAAATGGTTAAGCAGGTGTAGATGTCTCCATAACAACTTTCACAGCCTTTTATTGGCACCTATATAGATAAGGTTCAAGAACATCTTGCTCTAGCCCAGAAAAATGGGGGCTCTCATTAATTTAGAGATTTTCACAATAATATTTCTCTTGAATAGCCATTGAAAACAGTCAATACATGGAAGAAAACTGTGCTGTCATTACTAATAAGTTATATAAAATAAAAAGTGCCTGGAAAATGTAGACCCGACAAAGGTAAAACCGTTCACTGAGACTTGTACTTTGGAACTGTATAACATTCAACATATTTATATTTTCCCTGAAGAGGCAAAATGGATCCCAGGACCTCCTATCCAGACTGTAATATTATTCAACGTATTAATTCATTTAAAAAAGTGACATCTACCTTAATGGAGAAAACATTCTTCTGGTGGCAAGAATTTGGACCATGCTTATCCTGGACAGTATGTTCTCATTGCCAGTTCATCAGCTAGTTGGATTCCTAGGTGGTTTACGACAGGTAAGAAACACTGGTTGTATGAATCAGGGCAGCCTCCTTTTTACAGTAATTATTTGTCATAAAATGGTAATCATTTGTTTTTTCCTGGTATGCTACAGCAGTCTCACACTCCTGATGATGGAACTGGCTTTTTCCTTTGTAATATTAAAAAGAAAAAAAAGTTCGGAGACATTTAAACTCCAAGCTTAATGCTAGATACTGACATTAGGATGACTGGACACAAGAAAGGAATTAAAGCAGTCTTAGGAAGTGCTTCTCCCACCCCCATCCCCCCCAACAAGGGCATTCTAACCCCTTAAGCACTAACTCTACGCACTTGGAAGCAATCCACTTATTTTCTAAAACTTAAACATTTCTACATATCTGATTCTGCAGGTTTTAATAAGTTTTGTTACAATATTTTGTCAAGACGTATTTTTTCTCCAAATACTGATCTGGAAATTTTTTTCTCATCTAAACAATGGCTAAGTCTAGGGAAAAAAGATTTAAATTATTTAATTTTAATTATTTTAATAAATTTAAATTATTTAAATTTGAATTTTTGTGTTTTCAAATTTTGATGCAATATCTTTATAAATTAGCCTATACTACCATAAGACTCTGATGTAGCATCAAAAATAAAAAGACCAGATGGGAATATTTACTGATGCTTTCTTTAAGGTATAAAAATGAAAAAAGGGAGGTAGAAAAACTATGCTGAAATCTATCTACTATTTTTTTTAGTAAGACTGTAGTAGATATTCATGATGATTTATTTTTGCTTGAAGCATATTTTGTCTTTAAGTTATTTTGGTGTATAAAGATAGGATACTTTCAGATGTGTACATTTTTTTCCTCAATAACACTATGGCTACATTGCTCATCCTAATATCTATCTCTGGATTGGAATGCTTCTTCTTGAGTTTTTTTTTTTTTTTAAGTGTCATATTCTATGGTAGAATTTGCTTGCTTCTCTAGACTGCTGCCAGGAATCTAAATATAATAGTAAAATTTTATTGACAAGTGGAAAACAGGAAAATTTGAAAATGGGAATCCTTGTGCCTTAGTTCTGAGAAAATATTTTTGTGCCTATGTGCTTTGGGGACTTGACATTAGTCATGTGGCTGACCCCAGGGAAGGATGTGAAAGGAATCTTCTTAAATAAGATTGTTTTCACTGTTAAACTGTAATGTATTCTTTGTCTAAAACTGATTATTAAAAATATCCATCTATTCTGATTATTTTTGCCTCTATAAGGAAGCACGTATATTTTTTACTTTATCAATTCCTGTACCTATTTGTTAACATTTCCTTAAATGCATTTTCTCCAGATGTTGAAAGTAAAAAAGCCCTTGTTATTTTTTCCATTGTCACTCTTTACTGCTTTCCATAGGCAGCATATTGTGCATGCCAAGGACTGGAGGAAATAACAGACGTGTGAGCCCCAAATTATAGGCACAAAAATAACTTTCATAAAATAGGTTTTAAATGACACCACTTTCCAAAAAGTCAGCTCTAATTGACTCAAGCCTAGAAAGCAGTAACTTTAGGGAACATCAGACACACGTCCACTAAATCCAGAAAGAGTTCCACAGTGTGACATTAGTTGAATGATGACATTGCCAGCTTGCTGCCAGCACATTCCAGGAGGCAGGCTGGGTATTTTGATACCAGTCTCCTCAACAGTACTGGCCTGACATTGCTGAGATGCTATTTTATTTATACGAGCAACTCCTAATAAAGCCAGCTCCATTGTTCACCAGCAACAGGTAAAAGAAAAGAGGCACAGAGAATTTGAGAAATAAGAGGGGAAAATCCTTTAGGCTTTTCTTTGCATGCAGACAGAATCCTCACCCTGGCTTACTGACTGGAGCAGCCCAGGGTTCCTGCTGTTCACAGAATGTTACAGATGGCTGCCTGGGCAGGAAGCCCTCCCCCTTCCGTAACGGGGCTCGGGGGAATGCTGGGGGCCAGCAACCAGCCCTCTCCTTCCCTTCTAAACATCTTCTCTAAACCCCTACTGAGTAAAAAAAAAAAAAAAAAAAAGGAGAGAGAGAGATGAGAGAAAGAGCAGGAGAGGAGAGAGTAGAGGGGGAAAAAAAGAGAACAAACCCCAAACGAATGCATCTCGCTGGAAACCTTTCTGTTAGTCGGTTTTTCAGTGGAATCTTGAATTATTAACCTCTTCACTTCCGATTGGAATAGCGATTTATAACTTTGCAGGCATCTCTTTAATGTCCTGAATCAGTTCCACCAGCTGACTGAAGTACTATACCATTTGGGTTGAATTATAAAGGCACTTTTGATTTATGCAATTTCAAGTAAGCAAAATAAGTAAGTAAGTTTGAATTCTGAAATAATTAAAAGTATTTTAGCACCTCAAATATTGTATTAATATTGTTCACTGGTTCAAAAGCACATTTTGAAAGTTTTGCTTTTCCTATCTTTTGGTGCAGTTGTTGTTTTTTTTTTTTTTTCAAGTATAAATTTTAAAAGTACCCTGACTTTTTTGGACCTATTGAACAAGGAATTAATTTAATAATCATAGTCTTTCATATATATATGATTTTAAGATAATATTATTATCATAATCTTCCCTTTGTATGTATTTTAAGACACACAGTATTTGCATGCTTAGCCAAGGTACTTCTTAAAGATAACGTATATTTTGGACTTTGCAAAATTAAGAAATTCACCTAATGTAAATCTCTGCCCAAAGAAGAAGCATAAAACAAATAATTTGTACTAAAACATAAAATGCAGTATTATTTCTAACTTCATAATCACCATCATAGTAGAAACAAAATATGTCCCAGGAAGAATATACCTACTTTGAAACAATTATAATACACATATTTGATTCAAAAATAACGTTTAGGAGATGAAGAGTAACTTTCCTCTACCCTTCCAGGTTCTCAGCTGAGGCATGCCTTGTAAGAACATCAGAATAACAGGAGAAAAACAAAAGTATACCAGCATGTATTCTTCCTGTACACACTAGAAAGTGTCAAGTTTCAACTTGGTAACTCCCCAGAATGACCCATCTCCTTAAATACCGTCTGCAGCTAAAGACAAAATAAGATGTTGGGAGGCAGAGAGCCAGTTATGGAAGATTATCAAGCAAAGCACAGTAAATAAGAATAAGGTCGTTATACAGATTGAGGTCCTTGCCCTCTCCTTTGATAAGAGTTTCTAGAGACATAGTCATCTTCCTCTTCCTAGTAATTGGAAGGACCCAGGTTTCCCCACATTGCAGGTGCATTTTTTACCAGTTGAGCCAGGAGAGAAGCCGAATTGGAAGGACACACCCCTACAAATGAAGATTTCCCTTATAAATGTAAATATCTCTTACAAAAGTAGTAACTTCTATTCATTTTTCAGGGTTTTTTCTAGGTCTGCTGTTTCTTTAAAAAGATCAGCCTAAAATATCCTTATCCCAGAGAGACATATTTTCGGGTAGCAAATTCTACTTCCTTTCAAAAATTACAGAGTAACTAAATTCTATTATATCAGCAATAAAATGGTTAGGCATTTCATCATATCAAGAATAAAATATTCTTATTTAAAAAATTAAATTAAAAAAATCCTTGAGCACTATCTATTATAGGGGGTAAATGACTGGTACTTTAATTTCTCTAGGTAAATTTTTTAAACAATAATTCTTGTAAAGTTGCTTAAATGATTTTTGAGGACAAAAGAACACCTTTATTTATATACTTGTATTAAACCAGATTATCATGATGGGGTGGGAGTTGTAAAGGTTTTTCTTTTAAATATTAACTTTAAAATGTAAAATTAGGAAGT
>NW_011495039.1:4120219-4141260 GCF_000754665.1 Bison bison bison | reverse complement strand
ATCAAGCAAAGCACAGTAAATAAGAATAAGGTCGTTATACAGATTGAGGTCCTTGCCCTCTCCTTTGATAAGAGTTTCTAGAGACATAGTCATCTTCCTCTTCCTAGTAATTGGAAGGACCCAGGTTTCCCCACATTGCAGGTGCATTTTTTACCAGTTGAGCCAGGAGAGAAGCCAAATTGGAAGGACACACCCCTACAAATGAAGATTTCCCTTATAAATGTAAATATCTCTTACAAAAGTAGTAACTTCTATTCATTTTTCAGGGTTTTTTCTAGGTCTGCTGTTTCTTTAAAAAGATCAGCCTAAAATAATCCTTATCCCAGAGAGACATATTTTCGGGTAGCAAATTCTACTTCCTTTCAAAAATTACAGAGTAACTAAATTCTATTATATCAGCAATAAAATGGTTAGGCATTTCATCATATCAAGAATAAAATATTCTAACCAACTATAGTTATACTCCATAAAAACACAGAAAGAGCTTAAAGAAAGGAAACTATTGAAAATTAAAGAATGTAACAGAAGAGTTAAAAAAAAAGAACTGCAACTTCATAGTAAGCATATCCAGATATTCTGCGACTGGACTACATCTAGTCATTGATTACTAATAATTCCCCAGATAGCTGAGTGCCTTCTGAGTTTCAAGTGCTATGCTGAATATTAGGGATTCAGTAATAAGTAAAACATACTATTTGCCCTCAAGAAACTGATGGTCCTTATGATTATACAACTGAAGTGACAGATTCAAGACACTAGATCTGATAAACAGAGTGCATGAAGAACTATGGGCAGAGATTCACAACATTGAACAGGAGGCAGTGACCAAAACCATCCCAAAGAAATGAAAGAATGCAAAATAGTTGTCAGCCAAGAAAATGAGAGAAGTGAAAGGCAAAGGAGAAAGGCAAAGATATACTCAATTGAATGAAGAGTTCCAAAGAATACCATGTAGAGACAAGAAAGCCTTAAGTGAACAATGCAAAGAATCAGAGGGAAAAAATAGAATGGGAAAGATTAGAGATCTCTTCAAGAAAATTAGAGATATCAACAGAACATTTCATGCAAAGATGGCTTAATAAAGGACAGAAACAGTACAGACCTAACAGAAGCAGAAGAGATTAAGAAGAGCAGTCCAGGTTTGAATCATGAAGCAGGGTGCTCAGGGCTGGTGCACTGGGATGACCCTGAGGGATGGGATGGGGAGGGAGGTGGGAGAGAGAGTCAGGATGGGGAACACATGTACACCCATGGCTGATTCATGTGAATGTATGGCAAAAAACCACCACAATATTGTAAAGTAATTAGCCTCTAATTAAAATTTAAAGAAAGAAGAGAAAACAAAAAAATAAACTCACAAAAAAATACAAAAAAAAAAATCTTAATGACCCCAATAATCATGATTGTGTGGCCACTCACCTAGAGCCAGACATCCTCGAGTGTGAAGTCAAGTGGGTCTTAGGAAGCATTACTACAAACAAAGCTAGTGGAGGTGATGGAATTCCAGCTGAGTTATTTCAAATCCTAAAAGATGATGATGTGAAAGTGCTGCACTCAATATGCCAGCAAGCAGTGGCCACAGGACTGGAAAAGGTCAGTTTTCATTCCAATCCCAAAAAGGGCAATGCCAAAGAATGCTCAAACTACCACACAGTTGTGCTCATTTCACAGACTAGCAAGGTAATCCTCAAAATTCTTCAAGCTAAGCTTCAACAGAACTTCCAGATGCACAAGCTGGATTTAGAAAAGGCAGAGGAACCAGAGATCAAATTGCCAACATCCGTTGGATCATTGAAAAAGCAAGGGAATTCCAGAAAAAACATCTACTTCTGCATCATTGACTACATTAAAGTCTTTGACTGTGTGGATCACAACAAACTGGAAAATTCTTCAACAGATGGGAATACAGACCACCTGACCTGCCTCCTGAGAAACCTGCATGCAAGTCAAGAAGCAACAGTTAGAACTGGACATGGAACTACAGACTGGCTACAAATTGGGAAAGGAGTACATCAAGGCTATATATTGTCACTGTGTTTATTTAACTTATATGCAGAGTACATCATGCAAAATGCCAGGCTGGATGAAACATAAGCTAGAATCAAGATTGCTGGGAGAAACATCAACAACCTCAGATATGCAGATGACACCACACTTATGGCAGAAAGCAAAGAGGAACTAAAGAACCTCTTGATGAGGTGAAAGAAAAGAGTGAAATAGTTGGCTTAAAATTCAGCATTCAAAAGACTAAGATCATGGCATCCAATCCTATTACTTCATGGCAAGTAGATGCAGAAACAGTGGCAGATTTTATTTTATTGGGCTCCAAAATCCTGCAGATGGGGACTGCAGCCATGAAATTAAAGGATGCCTGCTCCCTGGAAGAAAAGCTATGACAAACTTTGCTGATGAAGGTCCATATAATCAAAACTATGGTATTTACAGTAGTCATGTATGGATGTTGAGACCTGGACCATACAGAAGGCTGAGCACCAAAGAGTTGATTTTGAACTGTGGTGCTGGAGAAGACTCTTCAGAGTCCCTTGGACAGCAAAGAGATCAAACCAATCAATCCTAAAAGAAATCAACCATGAATAATCATTGGAAGGACTGATGCTGAGAATGAAGTTCCAATACTTTGTCTACCTGACTCATTGGAAAAGATCCTGATGCTGGGAAAGATTGAAGGTGAAAGGAGAAGGGGACAGCAGAGGATGAGATCATTAGAGCGCATCACTGAATAAATGCACAAGAATTTGAGCAAACTCCATGAGATAGTGAAGGACAGGGAAGTCTGGCATGCTGCAGTCCATGGAGTCACAAAGGTCGGACATGATTTAGTGAATGAATAACAATAAAAAATCGACAGTCTGGTGGAGGTAATGACAGCATGGGTTTCCATCACCTTCTATTTTAAAGCCCTTTAATCTAAACATTTAGTAAGGCAAAATAAAAACAACTCAATTCAGCCAGTTCTCAGTTGAATAGGCCCCGAGTCATACACCTGACCATTCTGATTGGTCACTACATCTATTCTGGTTAGTCTCCAAGTTGCACAATTTATTAAACAGTGTAATAGCATGTCTGTTTAGACACAATAGATATTTGAATCATTTGAGCTTCCTTCAAACAACTTTTAAAATATTTGCATCTACCTTACATAAGTGCTATAACTTGCTAAACACAAACATAAACAAAACCTTAAAGGGAAATCTATTCAGTTTTGAGAAATATTTTTTCTTTGAGAAAAAGGAAAGGTAAGTAGAAAGCTTCAATTACTTTTGTTTTAGCTTTGAATATTGTTGTGTGAGGAAGTGATACTTGGAGCTACAATAGTCTTGGAAGTAAGAGGAAAAGCCAATGGGAGAAGTGCTGACCAGAACCCTGCAAACTTGAGTTACTCAGTTACCTACCTGGGATGGACGACCTTTCATTGTTCAACCGAGTTACGGTGTGAAAAACTGTTACTTGCATTCAGCAGCATCTGAACTGAAATGCTATATTTAGAGCAAGTGGGTTGATTTTTGCTTCCTAGGAATAAAAACTGAATAGCTATACTTATATTCCAAATAAAGGATTTTGTAATATATATTTAACTCATGCTGGTTTCCCAATCATAAAACTTCTTGGGAGGCATATTAAACTCAATAAAACCTAGATTTCTAGAATGAAGCATTATTTCCTGCATAAATGGCCGTCTTCCACACATGCTTGGAGTTCAGAAGTTTATCTGACTTTGAGCGCTAACTTCAGGTGACTCTCAGCTTGCTGGTTTCGGAGTCAGCAGTGTGGTGTATAGCCATATCTTACAGTTTGATTGACCACATCATAAAACACTCAACAGACATTCAGGCCAACACAGTGAAGTGAGAACCCACGCCAAAAGCTAAAATTTACATCTCGGTGTGTAATTGTCATTGACTATGAATATGTATTTGAGAGATTAGAAATTAGAGCAAATTAGAGCAAATCAGCATCAGCTCAGTGGCTGTATCATAAGCATTTTCACATCATGTATTTTCCAAACTTGGCCAAATGGAAGGTCCATTCTGCTTTCATAGCACCCTTTGTCATCTAGGCTATAGACTTCCTTTGCCATGGTATAGTCACTTCCAGTTCACATCCAGACAATGATATAAGAGAACATATACATTTGGGGAATCTGAACAATTGATGTCATGTAGTTCATTGCTAAAAAATTATTGGGGCTGAAGGTTGTTAACGATGCACTGTTTTCCTAAATATAGAAGAAAACTCCACAGATAGATATTCTTAGTTAAAAAAAAAAGAAAAAAAAAAGCTCTGTGGGTGTATGAATGATTTATTATATTTTTTACAGGACATCTGAACAGAAAGAATCATAATAAAGATACATAAAAGTAGAAAAAGAACCTATGATGCTTAAGCATAATAGATAAAACATGAAGCGTGCTTCAAGGGAAAAAATGAAGTCACACTGGAAATGCCTTAAATGTCTACATGTGTAATGATTCAGCAAGGCCCAACACGCTAATGATGGCCATCGCCGAATGCCGCCGTGCTGCAAAGCAGAGCCATTCCTTTATGTTGCCCCATCCAAGTCCATTAAGAAATAATGGTTCTAAGATGAAAGTCTTGTTAGGGTTTCAATGAAAATGTTTGGCACACCATGATGAAAAGTCAACAATCTGCTTTTAACGAGAGACACTGGAAAAACGTTGGTTAACATACCACTGAAAATATTAATTCTCCTTAATGGCAGGATGCAACATAGCTTTTTATAGTTTTTGATCCATGTCATAAATTTGGCTATGACAAAGGGGATATTCCGGCTTTAACTCACTGGCAAGAACATAAGCTATTTTCCAGCCCTAAGAGGTTTGGCCCTTAGTATTCTTTGTAATGCTCAAAGGAACAGATCTCTGTTCTCAGAGGGACAGGCTGTGTGTGTTTGCACGGCGCGTGCACTCGTGCTTACGCACACACCCACATGTGCAAGTCTGTGGTCAGTGTGTGTATGTCAGCGGTATGAGTAGTTTTCTTTGAGCTTCTGGAGAGAGAATAGAAGGAAAAAAAGTCCCCAGTCCCGGCATCATTGCCAGAATTCTAAAATTAACAAAGTCAAATCAATGAGGCAGATAACAGCCTTAAAAACCACAATAACTTGATCTCTATATGTCCGATAATATACTGTCCATTTCAACAAACTGTGGTTCGAAAACGTGTGGATTTTTCCTATGTTTTTCCCCTTAGCATGAAGTGTAAATTTTCAGATTTTTACAAAAGAGAGAATGACAAGGGGAAAGTGGTCCTCTTATTAGCACACAGCAAAACATTTTGGCTTCAGAAGTCAGATTTCAAAATAGTGTTGCTCTTGTTCAAAATCCTGAAGTAGTAGTCTCTCTTAGTAAGAGACATGCATATGTGACAAACACAACTTTAGTGCCAGATCTTATTTTATCCCTAATGCCTTCTTTCAATTCTGCCAGTGAATGAGTGTTTGTTTGTTTTACTTTGACATTATTGAAAGGAAAAGGATTTTTTGAATAGGATAACTATAGGGATATTCAAGACAGAAGAACATAAGTTTAATCATGTTTTAAGTTTATTCCTGATGGCTTTGAATTCTTCTTCAACAATAACAAGACGATGATTTAAAAATGTTAATAAATTTGTTTCCTCTACTTTAAAATTCATTGTGAATTTGATGTCTTAGAACAATTAAAAAGAAGAAGAACAAAGTGTGAACTCAGTATACAGGAAAAATACAAAGTAGCTCACCACTAGACATCTTAAATGTTTTTTATAAATAGGAAGAAGGGCTTCCCTTGTGGCTCAGTGGTTAAGAATGCACCTACATTGCTGGAGACATAGGAGATGTGGGTTTGATCCATGGGTTGGGAAGATCTCCTGGAGGAGGGCATGGCAACCCACTCCAATATTCTTGCCAAGAAAATCCCTTGGACAAGGACACTGGTAGCCTACAGTCCATGGGGTCATAGAGTCAGATATGACTGAAACGACAGAGCGTGCACACAAGCATGAATATGAACTTGAGTGGAGTGAAGCATACTTTATTGTTGCTTCATTATTAAGTAGTTCTTACATTTTCATGAGCATAAGAATCACTTGGTGGATATGGGGGTAAGAAGCTTGTTAAAAATTCAAATTTTCAATCATTTAAGTATCATTTAAGTAATCATTTAAGAAATGCAAATCAAAGCTACAGCGAGGTACCACCTAACACCAGTCAAAACAGACTTCGTTAAGTCCACAAATAAGAAAAGCTGGAGCAGGTATGGAAGAAAGGGAACTTTCCTACACTTTTGGTGGGAATGTAGGTTGGTGCAGACACCAGGGAAAACAGTATGGAGATTCCTCAGAAAACTAAAAATAGAATTATTGTAAGATCCTGGGCATTTATCCAGACAAAACTAGTTCGAAAAGATTCGCACATCTTTATGTTCATGGCAACACTAGTCACAATAGCCAAGACTGGGAAACAAATGTCCATCAACTGATGAATGGATAAAGATGTGTCTGTTGTTATTATTTAGTTGCTAAGTCATTTCCAACTCTGCATGGACTGCAACCCACCAGCCTCCTCTGTCCATGGGATTTCCCAGGGAAGAATACTGGAGTAGGTTGCCATTTCCTTCTCCAGGGTATCTTCCCAAACCAGGGATGGAACTTTCATCTCCTGTATTGGCAAGCAGATTCTTTGTCACTGAGTCCTTGGGAAGCCCAATGATGTGGCGCATATATATACAGTGGAACATTATTCAGCCGTTAAAAAGAACAAAATAATGCCATTTGCAGGAACATGGATGAACCTAGAGATTATCAAACTTAAGTGAAGTCAGAAAGAGAAAGACAAATACTATATGATATCACTTACATGTGGAATCTACATATGACACAAATAAATCTATCTATGAAAACAAAACAGACTCACTGACATAGAGAGCAGACTGGTGGTTGCCTTAAAGAAGGGTTGTTGGAAGAGGGATGGAGTGGGAGCTTAGGGGTAGCAGATGTATATAGAATGGATATAGAATGGATAAACAACAAGGTCCTACTGCATAGCACAGAGAATTATTTTCAATGGTTTAAGATAACGATGGAAAAAAATATTAAAAAATGAATGTATGTATATGTAACTCAATCACTTTGCCATACAGTAGTAATTAACACTGGAGAAGGAAATGGCAACCCACTCCAGTGTTCTTGTCTGGAGAATCCCAGGGACGGGGGAGCCTGGTGAGCTGCCGTCTATGGGGTCGCACAGAGTTGGACACGACTGAAGTGACTTAGCAGCAGCAGCAGTCAGTAATTAACACAACACTGTAAATCAACTATATTTCAATAAAAAATACTAAACTAAAAAAAAAATCAAATTTTTAGACCCTGAGATACTAATTCAGATTATTCTTATTCATTCTGCTATTGGTTTTCCTATTAATGGAATAAATTTGTACATTCCAAAAAAGCATGCTCCTTCAAAAATGAAGAGGACTCTGGACAAGCACTTGAAAGCTATGCTATAAGGAGAATTTTAGTATCAGAAATAATGATTAAATTAACTTCAAGATAGCTAATAATCCTGGCCTTTTTATGAGTCCTGTAAACAGTATTAATTCTTGTAAAAAAATTATATGTAAGAAAGGGAAAAAGCATAACAGAGCATTAAGTTGTCTGCTTCTTTCCCTTATATTTGTCTTTATTATTGCTTTGGCCACAGTACATAGTATGTGGGGTCTTAGCTCCCTAACCGGGGATTGAACCTGAGCCCCCATGTTGGAAGGGCAGAGCCCTAACCAGCGGATAGCCCTGGAGGTCAGTCTTTGTATTTCTTAACACATGATGGAGGACTAACTTCATGAACCCTTTTTCAGTGGCCTGTGGTTGCACAAGATTGAATGAAATAATCTTTACTTTTCAATCAATGCACATTTTGGGGTGACGTTTACATGTACTTTTGCAAAATACATACTGCGTTTTAGGGTGCAGAGACACTTAGTTTACATACATAGTTACACAGTACTGTGTTATGTGTCACACTCTCTTCTGTCCTTCGCACTTACCATTACTACATCTTCTACAGGACTCCCCATGTGTCTCAGTGCTAAAGAATCTGCCTGCCAATGCAGTAGATGCAAGAGACTCAGGTTAGATCCCTGGGTCAAGAAGATCCCCTGGAGGAGAAAAAGGCAACCCAATCCAGTATTCTTGCCTGGAAAATTTCCATTGACAGAGACAGAAGTCTGGAGGGCTACAGTCCATGGGGTTGCAGAGTCAGACGCGACTGTGTGACTGTGAGAGCACACACATCTTTAAGGTCAGTTTACATTGCATCACGTTATCTGATCCATAGTATCTAACTGCTCTATAATCTCCCATTGTGCATCCTCCACATTTTAGCTAGCCTTTCTCCTGGGTGGAGTCCCAGTTTGCCTTCAAATCACTACCGCTAAAAAAGATGCTACAGTGGGTATCTTCTTACATATCCCTGAAGGAACCTCACATATCTATTTCAAGTCAGATCCTTCCAATTTACACTTCATAACAAACTTTGGCAAAGGGGAGATCTATTAGGGCTTCAAAATGTTTTTCATTAATTTGGTAACCTCAGTAACACTGAAAAAATCTATTTATGATAGCCTACGGAAAGTACAATTTACTTCCTGAAATAACTGATAGACTTTATTCATTCTCCTCTAGCTCTCTCTAGAGTGATGAACTAATTTAGGCAAAAAAGAAAGAAAGAAAAGAGAGAAAAGAAAAATATTTTCTCTTTCCATTGCTTCTAGTGAAAGAGAAATAAATCATACCTTCTCCCAAACCTACTTAGATTGACTTGACAACAAACATAATCTTTTTCACCTGTGATTATCTGGGAAATCAGTCCAAGTATCTATACATTGATCTGAATCAAATTTAGTGAATTGAATTCTTTTGAAATAAAGCATCAGTAGTGCCTGAACAGTAGTATTTGAGATTCATATACCTTTTAGTAGGGCACATGTCTAATAGGTCAGTTCACTGTATTCATATTTATTAAATGAACTTTCACATCCTTGCATTGAATGACGTGCTACTGGAGTCCGGTTTGTTTATTTGAGTGTCTCTCTGTATTTGGAATTACTCTGCTAGCAAATATGAAAAAAACTGCTATGCAGAAATAATCTTTAAAAGATTAACAACAATTTAAAAATAAAAAACTTTCAGAGCACATATTAAAGACTCCATGTGCAGCCCCATGAAAACATATCACGTAGTCGTATCTGTTGTTGATCTGACTTCTGCACATTTTTAAGTGCTGAATGTCCAGAGCGATGGCTTGAATATCATGTTCCAATAAAATGACATTTAACATACTGTATTTTAAACAAATGGAAAATCCCATGGAAGGAGGAGCCTGGTAGGCTGCAGTCCATGGGGTCGCTAAGAGTCAGACACAACTGAGCGACTTCCTTTTCACTTTTCACTTTCATGCATTGGAGAAGGAAATGGCAACCCACTCCAGTATTCTTGCCTGGAGAATCCCAGGGACAGAGGAGCCTAGTGGGCTGCCGTCTATGGGGTCGCACAGAGTCGGACACGACTGAAGCGACTTAGCAGTAGCAGTAGCAGTAGGAAAACAAAGAATATTTTTTTAGTGACAACAAGCATCTGAAAGCACATAGGAGGTAAACAGAAACAAAATTTAACATGCGCATTGGCATTTAACATACTCCTTCAATATGGGAGGTCACTTAATCACTTATTATTTTGGATGGAGGAAGGTTCATTTTAGGCAGTGCTCCATCTCCTGTGATTCCTTAAGCAATGGTCACCACGTTTACTGAGCTAAAGAACTCTTTCCTCTCCAGAAATCTTGTTCTGGGCAAGTAATTATAAGTGAGTAGGAGTAAAGCTGCTCTAGTGGGAAGAGGAAGCATCTGTTTGAACCTGCGATCATTCCTTCTCTGTCCCCCGCCAATACTTCTGAGGAAGTGTTTGGGCTCTGGAAGAACTAGTTTGGAAAGCACTGATTCTAAACAGTAAAGACCTAAAAGAGCTTCCCTGTTGGCTCAGATAGTAAATGCCTGTAATGCGGGAGACGCAGGTTTGATTCCTGGGTCAGGAAGATCCCCTGAAGGACGAAATGGCAACCCACTCCAGTATTCTTGCCTGGAGAATTCCATGGACAGAGGAGCCTGGCAGGCTACAGTCCATAGGGTCACAAAGAATCATACATGACTGAGCAAGACCTAAAAGGAGAAAGAAACACAACCCTTTGTACTTGTTTGCACTAATTAAAAGCAGAATGAATCTCAATGAGTTTGAGAGTAGAGGAAGCTGAAAGGGTTATCTCTGCCCTTGAGTCTAATGCAGACTCAAGAAGCTCCTATTTTAAGCTTAATTGCACTAATCTTTTTTTTTTTTCCAGTGTACTACAATCTCCCCCACCCCCAACGGGGTCCTGCCAAACTGAATGTAGGACAGCACAGACTTGACTTTGTCATGCGCCGGGTAGCAAACCACTGACAGAGGATGGCTTTCAAAGCTGTTAAATACAGTGAATATTTTCTCACTTTATCCTCATTACCACGAAGGTAGGTGTGATCCACTCCATTTTACTAAAGAGGAAACTAAAGTTTGAAAGGAGGGGAATACTTTGTGGTCATATTTATTAATAGTAATATTCAATGTGGTAATGTTGAATATTTCATTATGCAGAATAGCCCTTTTTGTACTCGTACTCTCATTCATAGGCAAAATACGAAATGTTTTTCCAATTTGGGGAACCTTCAAAAGTAGGTTTTACTGATGGAATTCGTATAAACAAATATGTCAGGAATCATGAAGAAAAACAGTATTTTATTGGCTTATTCAAAAAACACAATACTTATTTTCAAAGGGAAATAACAGATAAACGTTGTTTATATAAGGGCAATTCAGAATGACTTGGCAGCAGTCATGTTTGTTGATAAAGCTGAAATGAACTTTCACTTAGATATACTTTGAAGCCCAGTTTCTGGCCCGGTTCCAAGGGTGGAGTGAGGGAGAAATCTGTCAGCAGTTGGTCCTGATTGTATGCAGAGTCCTACACTGCAGACAGAAGACACCACTTTTCCTTCCTTGCACAGATCCAAGGAGAGCTAAGGTGTATTTCTACTATTTATAACATTTCTGAAATTTTCTCTTCCCTTCAGATCGACAAGCAAGGGGACAACAGCTGTGATGGTACTATTTAAAGATCTTAATGTGCTTTCCACTGACACAAACTTGATACCGATGTCCTTAATTAGGCCAGGGAGACTGTCACCCACGTTATTCTCAGTGTCATCTCTAGAGATTAGTTCATTTTTTGGTAGGGCAGGTTTTAAACACATCCTATAGACATGTAAATGACACATATGTCTGCCCAAAGTCCATTTTCCATCAGCTTGCTGACAGCCCCACAGTTCTGGGATTTTGCTCATATTCAACAGAAAATCTGACAACCTGTAGTTTTAATAAATGCACAGTGATTCTTTAAGAAAGGGATAAGAAGAAGGTGCATGTGTACTAAGTTGCTTCAGTCCTGTCCAGCTCCGTGTGACGCTATGGACTGGAGCTCTCCAGGCACCTCTGTCCATGGGATTCTCCAGGCAAGAATACTGGAGTGGGTTGCCACGCTCTCCTCCAGGGGATCTTCCCAATCCAGGGACTGAAACTACTTCCCTTACATCTCCTGCATTGGCAGGCAAGTTCTTTATCACTAGCGCTCTCTGGGAAACCTGTAAGAAGTACAGTAGACAGCATTTCTCAAACATATTTGATTTCAGAATCCTAGAGGCTAGAGGCCGCTTATTTTGTTTTGCCTCAGAACTTAGTACCATTTGGGATATGTGAGGAATCTAACTAATGAAAAGCTAAAGGAAAAAGGCATTAATTAAGCTGATCTACTTCTACAGTGGTTCTCAATCTTGGTTGCATGATAGAATCAACTAGAAAGATTTAAAAAATATTAATTCCCAGTCTGCACAAGCCCAACTAAATAAAAATCTCTATAGTTTACATAGGAGGCAATTTGCAAGTCCCTCTAGTATTGCCAGCATTAAAGATTATTGAACTAAAGCAATCATTTATATTTTTAAAAAATGAAGACATATTTAGACTTACTTGAGAGTTAAGCTGGAAAATAATCTGCCTGCAATGCAGGAGACCCCAGTTCAATTTCTGGGTTGGGAAGATCTACTAGAGAAGGGAGAGGCTACCCACTCCAGTATTCTTGGGCTTCCCTTGTGGCTCAGCTAGTAAAGAATCCACCTGCAATGTGGGACACCTGGGTTCGACCTCTGGGTTGGGAAGCTCCCCTGGAGAAGGGAAAGGCTACCTCCTCCAGTATTCTGGCCTGGAGAATTCCATAGATGGTATAGTCATGGCGTCGCCAAAAGTCGGACACGACTGAGCGACTTTCACACTTTAGAATGCAAGAGTTTATTACCCAGTGGTAGACAGAACTGCTGGCCCTTATCGAGTTCAAATGCCATGTGCAGGCATAATGTAGTATGTCTCCTTTATAACTTTACACAACTGAGTGTGGTTCAAAGGTCTAGACATTTATTAGAGATGCACATTCAAGACTGGGGGAAGTCGATGTATAATTTCAGCTATAGGAAAATCTTTTGAAGTTAGGAGTTCACTGCTCTTGGGATATGGTTTTACACTAGAAAATGAAATGAGTACCATGTTAAGAAGAAGACAGGAACATTGTCTCCCAAATTTATGTGGTGAGCTTCCCAAGATGATTCACAGATATTCATCTTAGTTCATTCTTTTCATCTGACACCTAGTTTCATTTCACGGGGTAGTTTTTCACATATGCTTTCTTTCTTTGGTACTACACAGAATTTTTCATCCTATGTAAGGAAATTGTAACAGAAGGCAATACAGCCAAATATTGAGGGGTAAAGGAATCTGGTGATTGGCAGCTGGTAACTGAGAAATTTAGGCAGCAGAATACTGTTTCCAACATGGAGCTTCACACAGTTCAACCAGTCACACTGGATCCATTCTAAGCAGAATATCCCTAACTTGTATGTGGGATTCATGTGCTTCTCTTTAATGCTTAGTTTAATTTTTCTCATGTGTTTCTTCTCTTCAATCTTATCTAACACTTATTGGTAACTGGAGACAGGTTGGAGAGAAGCAGGCTGGTAGATTCTTCTTGGAAGATATAAGGATACTTGCTGACCTTAAAAACCACATCCCTGATAAGACTTTGCTATACAAACTTCTGATGTAGGAAGGCAGGAACCCTTTAGTCTGACTACTGGTTCTTTCCACACTATAAAGATGCCCAATAAAAAACATTTCCTTCTCTACCAAAAGCACTCTCTTTTCCACCCAGGGATTGGACCCGGGTCTCCTGCACTGCAGGCAGATTCTTTACTGACTGAGCTATGAGGGAAGCCTTTTCCTAAACATCTTCCCCAAATAGCTAACGCTAAAAAATAGTTAACACTTATTTGCATATTCACACTTACCAGGAACTAAGTACTATATATGTATTTAATTCATCAAATTATGATAAGAAAACCAAGAGGAGAAACACAGCATTTTTAAAAACAAATTTTACATTTTAGAACACTTTTCAGTTCAGTTCAGTTCAGGCTCAGTCGTGTCCGACTCTTCGCGACCCCATGAGTTGCAGCACGCCAGGCCTCCCTGTCTATCACCAACTCCCAGAGTTCACTCAGACTCATGTCCATCGAGTCAGTGATGCCATCCAGCCATCTCATCCTCTGTCGTCCCCTTCTCCTCCTGCCCCCAATCCCTCCCAGCATCAGAGTCTTTTCCAATGAGTCAACTCTTCGCATGAGGTGGCCAAAGTACTGGAGTTTCAGCTTTAGCATCACTCCTTCCAAAGAAATCCAGGGCTGATCTCCTTCAGAATGGACTGGTTGGATGTCCTTGCAGGCCAAGGGACTCTCAAGAGTCTTCTCCAACACCACAGTTCAGAACACTTTTACATTTACACAAAAACTTCGAGAGTTCCCATATACCCTAAGCCCAGAAGTAATATGAACATTAAAATTAGCATCTTACATTAGTATGGTTACAGTTAAGGAACGAATACATTATTCTCAACTAAAGTCCACACTTCATTCAAATTTCCTTAGTTCTTAATGTCCTTTCACTGTTCTGAACATGAGACTTTTAAAGTAATTTCCAAGATTATACTATAGTTGTTGACAGAACTTGTCTTTAAACTCAGATTAACTCTGGAGGCCCAAACTTTTAAGTACTTCTTTATAATGGCTTGGGAGAGAAAGGTTTCCTCATTAAATCAGACATTTTGAGAAGAAACTACACCAATTAAATAGGGAAAAAAGGATCTCTGCTATAGTTATAGGAAAGTCAGTATAATTGGAGAAAGATCCTGATGTTGTGGAAAGCTTGTCTGTGTCATTTGTGGTCAAATACACCAAGTCAAGCTCCGTCATTTGTAAGTGGTGGGATTTAGTTTCCTTTTTGGAAAATGGGTATAATACTTATATTTAAGGGTTATCGAGAGGATTTTTGTAAAGGAAAAGGAACTAGTATTCATTGACATCTTCTCTGTGCCTGATGTTAAAGTACTTAAAGGGCAATTTTTTCCCACTTCTTTCCTCTCTTTTATATCTCAACCCAAATGTGTCTATATTCACTATTTGTAAAGAAACATTTCATCACTGAAAGGTGATAAAATGTAGGAATGGCCTCACAAGTGCAAAACTGTGATATTTCTCTTTGCATTCAGGAAGCTGATTGGCCACCATCCTGCATGATTTTCTTATTGTTGGCTTTCTGACAGTATCACAAGGCTCGGTCCAAATGAGCATTTAAGGTCATTTCAGTTTGGTTTTTGTAATGTGCTATCTCCCTACCTCAGTTTCAGGATATTTAAATAACTGATATACAAACCACAGAAAAATGATTTTCTTCACAAAAATTAACTCAATATTTTGAGGCTTCCTTCCAAGAGCTGGTCTGGTTTTCCAAATAGGAGTTGGCTCCCTGTGTGTTCCTACTGCTTCCTGGTGGAGCATCGGGAACAGGGACTTCATCTCGCACACAAACAACAAGGCTTTGGCAACAGAAGGAAAATGTCTGTCCAGCTAGGAAAAAACATTCACACACCCACTCATGCTCATGCCATCCACTTCCAAAAGTCTGGCAGATCTTGGGAGCTGCCTTTAGAACTGTCATCATGTTCTGCTATGGATACTGAGGCGAGGATACATACATATTCAGCAGTATCTCAAGCCCAGCAAGCTGCTCTTCCATTGCTATCCTATTACTTTACTTTTCTTCCCTACTCTGTTACTGCTTCTATCTCTCCTAATATGTCTACGCTATGAATGTTCTAAGAGGACCTTTTAATTACTTTAACTAAAATGTACAGAATCTACCATAGCCATGAAAAAGATTTTGCAGCTTGAATGTTTTAAAATCTTGTTGGAATGCAGTTATCTTATTAACTACAAAAAAGGTACAGTCTAATTTAAATGTATATATAATCAAATTAATTTTTTTTTCAAAAAAAATACATATAAACAGAAGCCTAATTTAGAAATATGAATTCTTTTCCGCTTAGGATACTAGCTATTTCATTTCCACATGAAGGAAAACTTATCTGTACCATATATCAATGGATTTATAAAATCAAATTATATGAATATAAGGCTCAAAAGGGACCATGAAATGTGAAATTCATCCAGAAATAGCTTAACCATTCCAAATAATATTGTTGAAAATTGCCAGAAAAGAGATTTTATGACTTTCTGTACCAATGTGATATATTTTCTAAAATCCCCTCATCTCGTGTTCACATCTCAAGAGAAATAGAGGATTATCATTTCCCATTAACATCCCAACAGGCTTACACCAGCTCTGCAAAAGTAGACATGTAACTTACATGAAATTTGACTGCCAATGTGAGTTAAGATGGGTAAGAATAGATACCAAGAATCTCTATACATCTTAGTAACAGATTAGCCTGTGTGTGTGCATGCTCAGTTCATGTCTGACTCTCCGAAACCCCATGGACTGTAACCTGCCAGGCTCCTGTATCCATGGAATTTTCCAGGCAAGAATACTGGAGTGGGTTGCCATGCCCTCCTCCAGGGGATCTTCCTGACCCAGGGATCGAGCACACATCTCCTCTGTTTCCTGTATTGGCAGGCAGATTCTTTACCACTAGTGCCTCCTGGGAAGCCCCCCTTACAGATTAGCCTAGCAGTCGAGAGTATGAGCTCTGGACATACCCAATATGATTTGTCTGGTACTACTACTTTTTTTAAGGGACTTCCCTGGTGGCTCAGACAATAAAGAATCTGCCTGCAATGTGGGAGACCTAGGTTTGATCCCTGGGTTGGGAAGATCTCCTGGAGAAGGAAATGACAACCCACTCCAGTATTCTTGCCTGGAGAATCCCATGGACAGAGGAGCTGGGCAGGTTGCAGTCCATGGGGTCGCAAAGATTCGGATGACCCCATGGCGCTATAGTTTTTAAAAACTATATGATCTTGGACAATTACTTATCTTGTCTCTCTGTTTTTGCATCTTTGATTAAGGTAATAATATGATTTGTCTTATCAAGTTACAACAGATGAATTAATATATTTTAGGGTGATAGAAACATAATAAATAAGACTTTTATTATTTCCTATGTGGTAGACAATGTACTTCTAGAAATAATTTTGAAGTCTTCACCTAATTTCCCGATATATCACTCATGAACCATTATTACTGCCATTTTATGGATGAAAAAATTGTAAAGTGGAATTAGAAGACTTCCCAAGAGGACTCAAGTGGAATTAGAAAACAGCCCACGAGGACTCCATCAGATAGTGAAAGAGTAGAGAGTTGAATTCAAGGTTCCTCACTTCAGAGCCTATTTCAACAGTCTTCCTCCATGATACAATAACACTACCTCTCCCTAGTAATGACAGCATTGAGAGTTATTCAAAATACCATCTGAATGTGGCTTAATTTTCTTCTCTACCAATTTAAACGTTTTTGTGGAAACTACTGAATAAACTAATTCAGCTGAATTTTTCAATGAGAATTTTAGACTTTTTTCCAAGATGTGTAAAGTACCTTAAAATGAAAACCAACTACTAGGTCTTTCTTCTTTTGTTTTCCCTGTTTACACATTTACATAGCAAGCATTTGTTAAGTACTACTATATAAATAATGTTGGCAGTAAAATGAAGATAAAACAGTATTACTGCCGAGTGCCACTTCTAAGGTATTATCAAAGTAGAAGAGATGAGACAACTCCTCATTCTATGTATAAAATAATCAACACAATTAACCACTAACATGAGTAACACAGGAAAGAAAATGCTAAATAAGCTACTATGGTTTTAGAGGGCTCAATGAAGAAGGAAGTCTCAAGCTAGGAATCAAGTAATAAAATTTACTGCAAAGATACAAGGCCTTTCAGACCAGTGATACAGTGTGAAAGGCATGGGCGGGCAGAATCTTGTATAGCTTAACTCGAAAAAAATGAGAAAACAATCTCATTGGAGAAAAAAACTGAGTTGAGGAGATACGTGAGGTGGAACTGGAGAGACTATTTAAAAAGTATATTATGACCAACCTTGGATGATGAATTGCAACATTTACATTTTATCCAATAGGCATGTTGGGTATGCTGACAGTTTTTGAGCCAGGAATATTAAGTGATGAAATCAATATTTTAGAGAGATTTCAAAATGAATTTGAGTTTAATATTAAGCTACTTTAATCCCTTTTCTCTCATCTAAACTTAGAGGAGGAGAAATGGGGATAGGATTATGCAAATACCACCAGTCTCAGGGGAGTAAGAAAATGCCAACTTCCAATCTAAAATTTTAGTGCACAATGGTTTAGAAGAAGAGCTAAAGGAGCTCACGGAAACATTTCTGATGGCAGGTGACAGAAGGCTAAAGCACTGTGTGCACTGGAAATACCCTGAAGGAACAGCAAAATCTATGGAGGCGAATGTCAGAAACAGTCACACAAACGTCACCAAAAGGCTACTTTTTCAATGAGTGAAATTATTAGATTGCTTTGATGATAAACATTTCAGGCTTCCCAGGTGGCTCAGCGGTTAAGAATCTGCCTGCCAATACAGGAGACCCGAGAGATGCAGGTTCAATCCCTGGGTTGGGAAGATCCCCCGGGGAAAATAAAATAGCAACTCACTCCAATATTCTTGCCTGGGAAATCACATGGACAGAGGAGCCTGGCAGGCTATAGTCCATGCGGTTGTAAAGAATCGGACACATCTGAGTACACACACACACACACACACACACGATAAATTTTTCAATACTACAAGCATCCAGATTAAAAAAAAAAAAAGTTCATCTGCCAGAAAACAATGGTGTCATGGTTTTGATTTGTGGCAAAATTCTATGAGCAGCCAAATTTATTTATGTGCAAGGTGAGGAAGTAGACATCACCAGATATACAAGGGATGAGGAAGGCTACCACTCACACATTTATCTGGTAAAGATGGTCCAAATACCTGTTATGGTAGATTGGAAAATAATGCAATTACCCAATATTCAATTATTACAGTAATCAATATAGTATAGTAATGGCATGAAAACAGACACACAGATCCTTAACATAAGGAGCCCAGAAATAAACCATTCCATATATAGTCAGTTTTTGAAAAAAGAACCAGGAATATGCAATGGGGAAAGGATACTTCCTTTATTAAATGGTGATGGAGAAATTGGATAGTGCCACATGCAAAAGAAACCAGACCCTATCTTATACCACACATAAAAATCAACTCAAAATAGATTATAGTGTTGAAATAAAGACATGAAACCTTGAAACTCCTATGAGAAAACATATGTGTAATAAGCTAATTAACATTGGTCTTAGGAATGATTTGGGGGGGGATTTGGCATGAAAATCAAAGCCAAAAAAAAGTAAAAATAAACAAACAGTACTACTTTAAAACAAAAAATTTCTGCACAGCAAAAAAAGAAAAAACATCAACAAAATGAAAAGACAACCTATGGTATGAGAGAAAACATTTGTGAACCATATATCTGATAAGGAGTTAATATCTAAAATATAAAATGAACACATATAATTCAATAGCAAAAAAAAATCAGTTAAAAAGTGGGCAAAGGACCTGAATAAACATTTTTCCAAAGAAGGCATACATATGGCCAACAGGTACATGAAAAGGTGCTCAACACCATTAATCGCCAGTGAAATGTAAATCAAAAGCACACTGAGACATCACCTATCATCTATTAGGATGACTATCATCAAAGGAACAAGAGTTAAGAAATACTTATGAGGATGTGGAGAAAAAGGAACCCCCGTACACCGTTGGTGAGAATGTAAACTGCTACAGCCACTGTGGAAAACAGTATGGAGTTTCTTTAAGAAAATAAAAATAGATCCTTCTGTCTATAGAATTCAGAAATCCCTCTCCTGGGTATATATCCAAAGGGAACAAAACCATGTCTCCAAAAGATATCTGTAGCCCCATATTAAGTGCAGGATTGTTCACACACTAGACATATTATTCAGCCATTAAAAAGATGGAAATTCTGTCTTGGCAACATGGACGAATCTAGAGGATATTATGCTTAGTGAAATGAGGTAGAAAAAGGCAAGTACTGCATGGTATCACTTTTCACCTGTGTGGAATATGATGGAAAATAAGTCAAACTTACAGAAAGTAGAAAAGTGGATGCCAGGGGCTATGGGCTGGGGGAAGTAAGGACAACTAAGTAAAATAGTAAAGACTTTCAGTTATAAGATTAATACAGTATAATGGGTCTAATATATAGCATGGCAACTGTAGTTGATACCACTGTATTGTTAAATTAAAATTTGTTAAGATAGTTAGAACATAAATGTTCTTGCTAGAAAAAAAAGGTAAATATGTAACGTGATGGATTTGATAATTAAACTTGAAGTGTGAAATCCTTTCACCATGTATATGTAATATATCAAGTCATAGTGTCATAAACTTGAAATATCTTAAAAATGTATTTATCATTTAAATTTCAATAAAGCTAAAAATAAAATATCCATATTACTAAAAAACTGTGCAGAGAAAACATAACATGCTTAAATAGCAAAAGACAAGAAGGGAAAAAGCCTACATCCAAAAAAAAAACCAGAAAGCAAAGAGGATGACATAATTAAGTCCAAACTTAGATACTAACTGTAAAAATACATGAATAAGTTTTAAATTTTTGGTTGAAATTTGAGAAAAATAAAAACCTGGCATTTGTTATTTCACAAATATATTTATAAGATAATGATAGACAAAGAACTGCCTTATGATCCAGCAATCCCACTGCTGGGCATACACACTGAGGAAACCAGAATTGAAAGAGACACGTGTACCCCAATGTTCATCGCAGCACTGTTTATAATAGCCAGGACATGGAAGCAACCTAGATGTCCATCAGCAGATGAATGGATAAGAAAGCTGTGGTACATATACACAATGGAGTATTACTCAGCCATTAAAAAGAATACATTTGAATCAGTTCTAATCAGGTGGATGAAACTGGAGCCTATTATATAGAGTGAAGTAAGCCAGAAGGAAAAACACCAATACAGTATACTAATGCATATATATGGAATTTAGAAAGATGGTAACAATAACCCTGTATACGAGACAGCAAAAGAGACAGTGATGTATAGAACAGTCTTATGGACTTTGTGGGAGAGGGAGAGGGTGGGAAGATTTGGGAGAATGGCATTGAAACATGTAAAATATCATGTATGAAACGAGATGCCAGTCCAGGTTCGATGCACGATACTGGATGCTTGGGGCTAGTGCACTGGGACGACCCAGAGGGATGGTATGGGGAGGGAGGAGGGAGGAGGGTTCAGGATGGGGAACACATGTATACCTGTGGCGGATTCATTTTGATATTTGGCAAGACTAATACAATTATGTAAAGTTTAAAAATAAAATAAAATTAAAAAAAAAAAAAAAAAAAAAGAATGAACAGGTAAATGTAACCAAACAAAAGAACAGGCAGGCATTACTAACATCACTGAAATAA
>NW_011495039.1:4092471-4120119 GCF_000754665.1 Bison bison bison | reverse complement strand
CTGTGGCGGATTCATTTTGATATTTGGCAAGACTAATACAATTATGTAAATTTAAAAAATAAAATAAAATTAAAAGAAAAAAAAAAAAAAAAGAATGAACAGGTAAATGTAACCAAACAAAAGAACAGGCAGGCATTACTAACATCACTGAAATAATTATAGTGTAAGTAATTACAACAATTTAACATGCTAGTAAGGTTATGCTCAAAATCCTTCAAGCTAGGCTTTAAAGCAATGTGGTGATGATAGCATATCAAAATTCCAGTGGATATGCTTTTCATAGCTCTCCTCACATCATATAGTTATCTTATTTCCCTTCACCTAAGACTGAGAAATTAACACTCTTGCCTCACTGAGTGTTGTAGCACTTGCCCGGCTCTATCCCCATTTCCCCTCCTATAACCAAGTTTAGATGGGAAGAAAGGGGTGAAAATAATTTGTATTAAACCTAAAACCATTAAGAAATTCTTGAATTTCAATGAGACTACTAGGAAATATATGTATTTATTCTTCATCAACCAAATAATTTGCTTGCTTACAGAAAATAAACCAGGCTAAAGTTGACAAAGTTGGATTTCTTACATATCTACATTTTTCATGGAGAAATTAACACGTGCAGCAATAAAACATACTTACTGGCAGCTATTCTGAAAAATAACCATATATGAAAAATTTTGGTGAAATGTGTGGCACTGTTTCACATTTATAGAAATCTCTTTGATGTCATTACCAAAGATAGTTGTATTCTTACATTTTTTTTTTCTGCAGCCAATTTATAGAGTATTTTTTCATTGTTGAAGTATATAAAGAAAATCTGTTTTTTTTTCCACAGATAATAATTGGAAAAGGGAGGAGAATTTCCAGATAATTGCAAATATTCTTCTTTGATACTGTACCAAAACCAGACAAGTATTAGTTTCTTAAAAGTTATTTGAAATATAAAACTTGAAATCACACAAATCAACTTTTCTTACCTCATCACATTAAAATCACTAGTTTTTCTTACACTTTACTCATATGTGATTTTGATTTTTTAATCACATATTCATCATTCTGGATACAGATCATTGACATAGACTGCTCCTCCAAAGGCTGGCATATTTCATTATGCATTATCAAAAGGTCACATTCATTAACGTCCTCACCAATTTCATCACAAAAGTGTTTAAAGGACTGGGAAATGACAGAATTCATGATGGTAAATAAAAGTTTTCCAAAACCCTCACTTTCTTTTGACAGCTCTAATTTTATCACAATTACTGTTCGTTGTTTTTCTCAAAATGCCAGGTTCATTTTATTCCTTTTCCAGGAAACATTTGCCCAATGTCCAAGTCTGAAGAATCATAGTTTGTCAGTCAATCATTATTTTGAGTAAAGATAATGTTCCATGGTGGCATTTAAGGTCATTCAGAAGGAACACTAGAATTATAATCAGCCTTAAAGAGTGAAAAGAGCATCTGAGGCAGAGGGCTGTGAAAGACAGAACTGCACTGAAGTGTGTGGTATCCTGTGGGGCCTGTATTTATACTATTTTATCTGAAGCACGGGATAACTGATAAGAACAAAGTTGGAAGGAGGTGGAGGTAGAGGAGATTTTGTGGACAATTATAGAATCTTGAATGCTACATTAAAAATATAATCTGCTATTCTAGAAGTCTAAAAGTCTTTTTGATAACTAGAAACATTTTTTCCCCTTTGGCTGTTACTGGCTTCTCTAAACAGAGATAAACAGAATCAGCACACATCTCACCTGTAGTCTTTTCAGACTTTTCAGGTAGTTTTCAGACACAGCTATTTAGACTCAACTTCCTTCAGTTACTTATAATGGAACACGGAGGCTTTCCCGTCTATAGCTTGTTCTGGAAATCAGTGCCTACATTCTTACTTAAATGCTAAGAAGCTTTCTCAATAGTTTTTCAACATTAATATTTAGCTTTTACATTGCCTTAACAAGATGAGTTGAAGATAAAGAAAATATCAAAGTGTGCAAAAAAAATTCTTCACTGTTTAAAGTATTTCTAACTCAATCTAAACTCCCAACAGCTAAAATGTTTTCTTTTTGTGATTGTTGGATCAGATAGGAGTTTTATCCAAACTATTTATTCTAATCAGCAGTTGGAGGAGAAGAATGTTAAATAAACGATCTTATTTTGATTCTTTCGCTGGATGTTTACCAGGCTGTTGACAAAACCCAGAGAATGTTTAATGACTTGATGGGGGAACTTGAAACAGAAGTGGGAAGTGAGCTCAAGGAGACTCACTCATTTTTTTTTTTTTTTTTTCAGTGCAACAAAAGGAAAATGATGACAGGCCACCTCTTGGTACCCAGTTTGAATTAGAAAATTCATCATGCTCCTTGTCGAGAGTTCAATTCTCTCACATGGAATTGAATAAACATTCTCAATGAAAGCCAGAAAGACACAGATACAATTCAGATGTCTTTAAAAAGAAACTACACAGGGTATCGAAAGGGCTAGGCTCTCCAAATGCTCACACATGGACTTATGCAAGGTTGCTCACGTTGTGCCAAGAATTCAGGCCTGTGGCTTCGGCACTGCATTATGACTGAAACACTATGGTCACAGACTTAAGAGAGTTATCTCCTAGGAATGCGGTGATAAATAAGCTGCGATAATATTAACCAAGGAAACAGTTTAGATGCATATCCATTAAAGGAATTACCGGGGTTATTTAACTTTAAATCCTTATTAATCTTTTTATATCTTGGGTAATACTAATTCCCTAAAGTATGCTATTTAAAGCTTAGGGAAAATGCATCCTCAAGGACCTAGTGCCAGCAAAGAAGCTGTTTTCAACATCTGGGAATAAAAATCACCACTAAATATAGATCATTGGGTCAACTTGCTTTGGGAAATGGTGAAATTCAAAAACGTGAGTTACAACATTTGCATGGGCTTGCTGGCTTCGGGGTAACTAATTCAGAGTCTACTCCTGGATCTGCAGGCTGGCTGAAAAAGTACAGATGTGACTGGTACATCATTTTCCTAGTCGCCAGCAGAAGTATGAAAATATATTAGTGGACCAATCATTTGCCTCACTGTCTTCCTGATTTATTTCATTTTCTCTCATTGATACAAAATCCAACCAAAATTTAGTTATTCAGAGAATGAGATGGTTAGATAGCATCACCGACTCAGTGGACATGAATTCAAGCAAACTCGGAGTCAGTGAAGGACATGGGAGCCTGGCGTGCGGCAGTCCATACAGTAGCATAGAGTTGGAAACGACTCAGCAACTGAACAACAACAACACCTTGAATATCTAATATTTCCTATCTAATAATCTCATCCATTATCACATAGAACTTAAAATGTGTATTGAGATGCTGCTCTCTTTTTAAAGCAATTAAAGCCAAGACTGCATTTCTTTAGACCAAGGATGTGAGCATTATCTTGATGCCACTCCAAATGTTCTTGTCAATTATTTAATAATGACACTTCAATCCTCTTATTTTTTTAAATCAGCTGTCATTTTTGTTGTTGTTCATTCACTAAGTCACCAACTCTTTGCAACCCCATGGACTATAGTGTGTCAGGCTCCTCTGTCATTCACTATCCCCTGGAATTTGTTCAAATTCATGTCCATTTAGTCAGTGATGCTATTTTGATAGCATCACTATTTAATAATAATTTAATCTTTCCCAGCACCAGGGTCTTTTCCAATGAGTCAGCTCTTTGCATCAAGTGGTCAAAGTACTGGAGCTTCAGCTTCAGCAACAGTTCTTCCAATGAATATTCAAGGTTGGTTTCCTTTAGGATTAAGTGGTTTGATCTCCTTGCAATCCAAGGGACTCACAAGAGTCTTCTCTAGCACCACAATTCAAAAGCATTAATAAAGAGTTGGCCACAACTTAGCAACTAAACAACAGCTATCATTTAATCACCTTCTAATGTATCATAGATTTTGTTCACTATTACTCAATGTTTCCTTTTACTATTCATCTAAGCTGTGAAGAAGGCTGAGCGCCGAAGAATTGATGCTTTTGAACTGTGGTGTTGGAGAAGACTCTTGAGAGTCCCTTGGACTACAAGGAGATCCAACCAGTCCATTCTGAAGGAGACCAGTCCTGGGATTTCTTTGGAAGGAATGATGCTAAAGCTAAAACTCCAGTACTCTGGCCACCTCATGCGAAGAGTTGACTCATTGGAAAAGACTCTGATGCTGGGAGGGATTGGGGGCAGGAGGAGAAGGGGACGACAGAGGATGAGATGGCTGGATGGCATCACTTACTCGATGGACGTGAGTCTGAGTGAACTCCGGGAGTTGGTGATGGACAGGGAGGCCTGGTGTGCTGCGATTCATGGGGTCGCAAAGAGTCGAACGTAACTGAGCGGCCGAACTGAACTGAACTGAACTGAAGCTTCTCTGAAGAATGGTCAACTACCCTTACTTACCATTCATTCCTAATCGACTGCAATATTGCCCCAACCCAACAACAACTCAACCAGAATTCTGCTCATTAAAAATAATGACTTCCTCACTGCCCAATCCAGTGATGATCTGCTGTACTGTGCACATTTTGTTATTCACTCCAACCTGACATTTGTTGAAATGATTTTTGGATCCATTTGTTTCTCATTCACTTTTTCTTCTCTGTCTCCCCTATGGGACACTTGTTTTACTCCACCAACCTCTCAATCCTGAGAACCTCCAGGGTTGTATTACCTGCTCACTAATTTTCCCACTCTGTATCTGTTCTCTAGTTGATAATCTGTGTTCTCACCCCTGCCCCCTCCATCTCTCACCCCACCACACGCTGCCAGTCAAAATTCCTCTGTTAAACAATAGCAACGTCTTCTTATCCAGTTGCATCCTGTGTTTATCCTTTTGGCTTTAACATAAATAACTAATATTCGGAAAGTCAACTTTTCCACTGACGTATCTTCTTCCAGTGTGCACTGGCTCTATTGATTGCACCACTTGTCTTAGAAACTCAGAGAGGTTTTAGTTTCTACCATCCCAATTCCAACCAATCTTACACTCCTGGCAGTTTTATATCTTAAGTATTTGTTTAATCTCTCCTTTTCCTCCTATTCCAACCACAACTTTCCTAGATTGGGCTTCATTATCTTTTTCTTGGATGATTCTAACAATCTATTTGGTTTTCTGCTTCCAGTACTGGGTTTTTGTTTGTTTGTTTATTTCCAAATTATCCACTATATTGTAGTCAGCAAAGTCTGAAACAAAAAAATCTAATCTCCTTCTACCACGCCTAGCGGCTCTTACTTTATCTATAGAGCTGATGGTAAAACAAGGTACTAGCACCTAAATAATACAGAATATTTAAGTACTTAAAGTTAGGAGTTTGGGTTTATTTCTAAATAACAGAAAAACCAAAAATGATACCACAGAGTTGCTTACAAGAGGGAGAATTAAATTTCTGTTCCACATGGAAAAAGTCTGGATTAGGGAGATTTAGGCTGATATGGAAGTTTCACAATATCATTAATGACCAGCAATTATTTTTTTCTTGCTCCACCATGTTTAGCACAAGATTCCCATTCCCAAGATCTCTTTATGATCGAAGATGGTTGCCAGTGCTCCAGCCATACTATCTGTTCCAGAGGGCAGAAAGAGAAGATACAGAGTAAGGTGGGGAAAGGAAAAGCATCTCAAACAACTTTTAAGTATTGTTTTTCTCAAAGTGACACCCGACAGTAACAGAAACAAAATAAGTATTTTATAAACGGGCCCCAAATGCTGAGATATTCTTATTTATTTTATTATTTAGATTTATTCTATCATATTATTTCTGTTCTAGTAGCTTATTTAATTATAATATAATATTTTATTTATATTCTATCACAGATTTTTCAATAGTAATCTTTTCTCAGTTATTAGCTATATTACTCCCTTGGAGAATCATTTTGAAGATTAAACGGCATTATGTAAAATGACAAAACAATGCATGACCCTTAGAAGACACTAAACTAATCATATTTTATGTGTTAATCATGTGTTAATTCTCATTTATAAGAAATGAATAGGCAAATCTTAACATGGAAGTTATTTTAAGAATGATCTACTCTGGGTTATTTAAAAGATTTAATAATTTTGCAGTTACTGGACCCTCTGAGTTCTTTTTTCCCCTAGATTCAAAGGCTTCCCTAGACATACAGTATCAGGAAAAGGAAACGGAACAAACAGTAAGATGGAAATGAACACTGGGGCATCAGAAGAGAAGTGAACAAGTAGTCAACTGTAACATTCTAGAATAAAAAGCTACTAATGTTCAAGGAAAAAAAAAAAACTTCTTCAGTGGTACCCAGTGAAGAAGCCTAGGACAAAGTAAAGGAAATATAAAAACAAAGCAACCCAAACTCCCTGCTCAAAGTGAACACTTTCAATAAGAACTTGAGAATCTATTTGATACAGTCTTCTATAAATTGTACATGCTCTACATCACTTAATGATATTTTCTATTAATAGGATATAAATGTATCCTTTCTAACATAAAGGGGCATAAATTACATTTATCAAATATTAATTTATAGCACTTCCAGTTTTCTTTACTCAGTGAACTCATATTTGTGTCTACTTTGTCCAAATAGAGCCTCCATTATAAGTTTATTGTGAAGAATAGCATGATTAGAAATATATGATGAGAGGAACAAATTACAAATACAAAATGACTAATACATTGCCAAGTACATTTTAAAATCTCAGTAAGTAGCTGTTATAACAAATCTACCTCACATTACTATTTATCTATTTGCTTTTTAAGAAAAATGTTTCATAGAATGCTTTTATAATAAGATCTTGAGTGGGACTTTTTCAGTTGGTCTGGATTTTATCACTAGAATTGAAAATTAGGGACAAATTGCTGGTCCTGGCGCATTCTAAAAAGAACCAGATGTCTTAGAAAATATACATACAGTGCAGTATTTAAGGGTTAAATGATTCATTATCTCCAACTTTCAGGTGATAGATGATGATGATAAAATAAAATGTAAACAACCTGTAATTGTGGACAGTTAGCAGTTTCCTTCTAATATTGCTTAAATTGTCAGGAAGTTAGGAAGTATATCTAAATTAAAAATCATCAAAATTGTGAAACTACTTTAAAAATTTTAATTGCTTTAAAAATTCAGATCTCTTACAATCTTCTTAGGAAAATACCAAATTCACTCTGCCACCCCTAAACCACCTTTCATCACTATCTTCCCAGTAAGGCTTTATGAGCAGACAGGAAGAAGCATGTTTTGTGGTGACGGGCTGGGAGTAGGAGCCGTTGCTTAAACAAGCTTTACTGTCTGAAGATGTGTCTAAGCACAAACTGTTTATATTCTCTTCGTCTCCTGATAGAAGCCAATTCCAGAGCAATCATAAAGTCTCACTGACCATCTTACACTACCTTTTAAACACAAAACACAAGAAATAATAATCTGGCTATGACTTAATATGACACATAAGTAACTTTACATTACCCTTTGAGGAACGGAATTCATAATTTATGGAATTAAGGCTTTATTTATGCCTAGATTTTACAAGTATATTCTAATGCTATTGCTGAAAAATAAGAGAAAATACTTATTTCACTATTAATATCCTTTAAACACTCTTACTCTCATGTTCAAAAAATTTTTTGGCTCCTCACTACTTACAATATCCAGAGCCCTAAGCTTGCATTAAAACGTCTGAGCAACCCACGGCAGTTACTCTTGCCTAATATTTCAGTATTCCCCACATGAATATCTACCCTAGTCTCTGATTTCCTTCTTCTTACTGTCTCTGGTATTTGTCTTTCCCTTTATATTCCCATAGCTAACACTGTAGCCTATTCCATTATAATCTCACATCTGGATTATTACAACAGCCTACTTAGGTAGTCTTGTCAAAGCTTTTTTCAAACTATACTGCAGGCAACTACCAGATAATTCTTCCTAAAACATGATTTTTATCATGTCCCCTGTTCCGACCCATCAGTGACTCCTAATTCTTAAGGACTGAGTCATTAAGATTTTTCCATATTCCACTCAACAGCAACTTGCCAATTTTCTCTGTTGTTCAATTAAACTCCATATATAGTTTTTTTCCCCTTGTCTCCTTCCCCTACAATGTGTATTACACATTCCCGACTTCTTTGTACTGTTTCCTAGCTTATTTTGCTTTGTTTTTACATATAGAAATCCTCCACATTTTTCAAGCTCAAGTTTTTAATTTGTTTTGTTTTTTTCTCTCTTTCTTTATGTACACTTCTAGTGAATACCTTCTTAGCTAGTAGCTTACATTTATGAAGTTTGTCAAACGTACTTATTTTTCTGCCCACTTGAAAGACAGTATATATAAAAGGAGTATGGCCTCTGGAATAACAGAAGCCCAGGTTTGAGTTCTAGGTCCAACACTTACCACCCATGAAACAGGACATCCTACATTACTTTTCTGAGCTTCATCTGTCTCATTTATAAAAAAAAGAATAGTATATTAAAGAGTTAACTGTGTAGTCTTTTGTTTTCAAATAAGGTAGTCTTATAGGAAAGAGAAGTAAAGATCGTACGCTCTATATTGTACAATGTCCTGATGCACACACCCAGAGCCTTCTGGTCCTGTGACCCGTGACCACATAGCGTACATGAAGATTTTCCAAGTAAATACATGGAAATAGATGGATAGATTCAAAAACAGTGCATATTTCCATATCCTGAACTTCAATCTACGGTCTTCCCTAAAGTCATCTATTTAAGAAAGTGACTATAGTTAAGGAATTCATACCGCCTTTTTTTTCCCCCTGTTTCCTTCTTTCCTTTTTTTTAATTTTATTATATTTTTTAACTTTACAATATTGTATTGCTTTTGCCATATATCAAAATGAATCCACCACAGGTATACATGTGTTCCCCATCCTGAACCCTCCTCCCTCCTCCCTCCCCATACCATCCCTCTGGGTCGTCCCAGTGTACCAGGCCCAAGCATCCAGCATTGTGCATTGAACCTGGACTGGCAACTCGTTTCATATATGATATTATACATGTTTCAATGCCATTCTCCCAAATCATCCCCCCCTCCCTCTCCCACAGAGTCCAAAAGACTGTTCTCTACATCAGTGTCTCTTTTGCTGTCTCGTATACAGGGTTATTGTTACCATCTTTCTAAATTCCATATATATGCATTAGTATACTGTATTGGTGTTTTTCCTTCTGGCTTACTTCACTCTGTATAATAGGCTCCAGTTTCATCCACCTCATTAGAACTGATTCAAATGTATTCTTTTTAATGGCTGAGTAATACTCCATTGTGTATATGTACCACAGCTTTCTTATCCATTCATCTGCTGATGGACATCTAGGTTGCTTCCATGTCCTGGCTATTATAAACAGTGCTGCGATGAACATTGGGGTACACGTGTCTCTTTCAATTCTGGTTTCCTCAGTGTGTATGCCCAGCAGTGGGATTGCTGGATCATAAGGCAGTTATATTTCCAGTTTTTTAAGGAATCTCCACACTCTTCTCCATAGTGACTGTACTAGTTTGCATTCCCACCAAAAGTGTAAGAGGGTTCCCTTTTCTCCACACCCTCTCCAGCATTTATTGCTTGTAGACTTTTGGATCGCAGCCATTCTGACTGGCGTGAAATGGTACCTCATAGTGGTTTTGATTTGCATTTCTCTGATAATGAGTGATGTTGAGCATCTTTTCGTGTGTTTGTTAACCATCTGTATGTCTTCTTTGGAGAAATGTCTATTTAGTTCTTTGGCCCATTTTTTGATTGGGTCATTTATTTTTCTGGTATTGAGCTGTAGGAGTTGCTTGTATATTTTTGAGATTAGTTGTTTGTCTGTTGCTTCATTTGCTATTATTTTCTCCCATTCTGAAGGCTGTCTTTTCACCTTGCTTATAGTTTCCTTTGTTGTGCAGAAGCTTTTAAGTTTAATTAGGTCCCATTTGTTTATTTTTGCTTTTATTTGCAATACTCTGGGAGGTGGGTCATAGAGGATCCTGCTGTGATGTATGTCAGAGAGTGTTTTGCCTATGTTCTCCTCTAGGAGTTTTACAGTTTCTGGTCTTACGTTTAGATCTTTAATCCATTTTGAGTTTATTTTTGTGTATGGTGTTAGAAAGTGTTCTCAGATCAGATCAGATCAGATCAGTCGCTTAGTCGTGTCCAACTCTTTGCCACCCCATGAATTGCAGCACGCCAGGCCTCCCTGTCCATCACCAACTCCCGGAGTTCACTCAGACTCATGTCCATCGAGTCAGTGATGCCATCCAGCCATCTCATCCTCTGTCGTCCTCTTCTCCTTTTGCCCCCAATCCTTCCCAGCATCAGAGTCTTTTCCAATGAGTCAACTCTTTGCATCAGGAGGCCAAAGTACTGGAGTTTCAGCTTTAGCATCATTCCTTCCAAAGAAATCCCAGGGTTGATCTCCTTTAGAATGGACTGGTTGGATCTCCTTGCAGTCCAAGGGACTCTCAAGAGTCTTCTCCAACACCATAGTTCAAAAGCATCAATTCTTCAGCGCTCAGCTTTCTTCACAGTCTAACTCTCACATCCATACATGACCACAGGAAAAACCATAGCCTTGACTAGACGCACCTTTGTTGGCAAAGTAATGTCTCTGCTTTTGAATATGCTATCTAGGTTGGTCATAACTTTCCTTCCAAGGAGTAAGGGGCTTTTAATTTCATGGCTGCAGTCACCATCTGCAGTGATTTTGGAGCCCAGAAAAATAAAGTCTGACACCGTGTCCACTGGTTCCCCATCTATTTCCCATGAAGTGATGGGACCGGATGCTGTGATCTTCGTTTTCTGAATGTTGAGCTTTAAGCCAACTTTTTCACTCTCCTCTTTCACTTTCATCAAGAGGCTTTTTAGTTCCTCTTCACTTTCTGCCATAAGCGTGGTGTCATCTGCATATCTGAGGTTATTGAGATTTCTCCCGGCAATCTTGATTCTAGCTTGTGTTTCTTCCAGTCCAGCGTTTCTCATGATGTACTAGTGCTCTAGTTTCATTCTTTTACAAGTGGTTGACCAGTTTTCCCAGCACCACTTGTTAAAGAGATGGTCTTTTTTGCATCGTATATTCTTGCCTCCTTTTTCAAAGATAAAGTGTCCATATGTGCGTGGATTTATCTCTGGGCTTTCTATTTTGTTCCATTGATCTATATCACAACAGAAAGATTGAATCTTTCTTTTACTCACAACTAATTCTTTAATTCACAACTAATGCTTTACTTTCCTGGTGGTTCAGAGGATAAAGCGTCTGCCTGCAATGTGGGAGACCTGGGTTCGATCCCTGGGTCAGGAAGGTCCCCTGAAGAAGGAAATGGCAACCCACTCTGCTACTCTTGCCTGGAAAATCCCATGGACAGAGAAGCCCTGTAGGCTACAGTCCACGGAGTCAAAAAGAGTCGGACACGGCTGAGTGACTTCACTTTCACTTTCAGTGCTGTTCAAATATCTAGGGAGCTGAAAAAAATTCAAAATATTGGAGTTATGACATCAATGAAGATGAATAACAGTTTGTTGTTCAGTCGCTCAGTCATGTCTGACTCTTCACAACCCCATGGACTGCAGCACGCCAGGCTTCCCTGTCCTTCACCATCTCCTGGAGCTTGCTCAAACTCCTGTCCATTGAGTCGGTGATGCCACCCAACCATCTTGTCTTCTGTCATCTCCTTCTCCTCCTGACTTCAATATTTCCCAGCATCAGGGACTCTTCCAAGAGCTGGCTCTTGGCATCAGGTGGCCAAAGTATTGGAGCTTCAGCTTCAGCATCAGTCCTTCCAACAAGTACTCAGGGTTGATTTCCTTTAGGCTTGACTGGTTTGATTTCCTTCTTTCCAAGGGACTCTCAAGGGCCTTCTCCAACATCATAGTTTGAAAGCATTAATTCTTCGGTGCTCAGCTTTCTTTATGGTCCAATTCTCACATCCATATATGACTACAGGAAAAACTTTGACTAGACATACCTTTGTCAGCAAAGTGATATCTCTGCTTTTTAATATGCTGTCTAGGTTTGTCATAGCTTTTCTTCCAAGGAGCAAGCATCTTTTAATTTCATGGCTGCAGTCACCATCTGCAATGATTTGAAAGTGAAAGTCACTCATTGTGTCCGACTCCTTGTGACCCCATGGACTATATATAGTCCATGGAATGCTCCAGGCCAAAATACTGGAGTGGGTAGCATTTCCCTTCTCCAGGGGATCCTCCCAACCCATGGATCAAACCCAGGTCTCCTGCACTGCAGGTGGATTCTTTACCAATTGAGCTATGAGGGAAGCCCCATAGACAGGACAGGACAGGTTTCCGTGTCCTTCACTATCTCCCAGAGCATGCTCACCATCTCCTGGAGCTTGGAATTATTTTAGAGCCCAAGAAAAGAAAGTTTGTCACTGTTTCCATTGTTTCCCCATCTATTTGCCATGAAGTGATGGGATCAGGTGCCATGTTCTTCATTTTTTGAACGCTGAGTTTTAAGCCAGCTTTTTCCACTCTCCTCTTAACTTTCATCAAGAGGCTCTTTAGTTCTTTTCTGCTTTCTGCTATAAGGGTGGTATCATCTGCATATCTGAGGTTATTGATATTTCTCCCTGCAATCTTATTCCAGCTTGTGCTTCATCCAGCCTGGCATTTCACATGATGTACTCTGCATATAAGTTAAATAAGCAGGGTGACAATAATACAGCCATGACATACTCCTTTCCCAATTTGGAACCAATCTGCTGTTCCAAGTCCAATTCTAACTGTTGCTTCTTGACCTGTATACAGGTTTCTCAGAGGTGGCAGGAAAAGTGGTCTGTTATTCTCATCTCTTGAAGAGTTTTCCACAGTTTGTTGTGATCCACACAGTCAAATGCTTTAGAGTAGCCAGTGAAGCAGAAGTAGATGTTTTTCTACTTCTGGATTTCTCTTGCTTTTTCTATGATCCTAAGGATGTTGGCAATTTGATCTCTAGTTTGCCTGCTTTTTCTAAATCCAGCTTGTACATATGGAAGTTCTCAGTTCATGCACTGTTGAAGTGCAGCTTGGAGGATTTTGAGTATGACCTTGCTAGCAGGTGAAATAAGTGCAGCTGTGCAGTAGTTTGAACATTCTTTGGCACTGCCCTTCTTTGGGACTAGAATGAAAACTGACATTTTCAAGTCTTTCTTTGCAGACTAGATGGCTCCACATTCTTTATAATTAGGAACACTGAAGTAGACTATAATTTGTGTGTGCATGCTCAGTTGCTCAGTCAAGACTGACTCTTTGGCAACTCCCATGGAGTGTAGCTCACCAGGGTCCTCTGTCCATGGGATTATCCTGGCAAGAATACTGGAGTGGGTTGCCATTTTTTCCTCCTTGGGTTATCTCCTCAACCCAGGAATCAAACCCACATCTCCTATGGATCCTGCTTCGATGGGTGGATTCTTTACACTGAGCCACCTGTGAAACCCTAGACTATAATCTAGTTATACACTTATGAATCATTAAAAGTAACTTTTAATGATAAATCAGCATGTCATTTTTGACACGTGACTCAGAAGATGTACAAAGAATTGAATGACATGTTAAAATAAAATTCCCTCCATTGCACTTTTCTTATTTATGAGTATGTGATTCCTCAGGGCTTAGTTCTATAAAAACAAGAAATGGGCAGCTAATAAATGTTGAGACTCTTTATATTCTAATAGAAATGTTCATCCAAGGATACAAAAACAACCTAAAACAAAACAAACAAAATCTATCAATCTCATTAAGAAATGCATTTCATAAAAAATTCTTCATTGTAAATGTTTAATAATTACTTAACAGAATGTGCATTTTATGCTACTTAGATAAATTTTTAGGGTAATATCAAAAATTCTAATAATATAAAAATACTTTAAAATGTAAGATATTATGTTTAATAAAATGAAGGGAAAAGCTTAATTTTCAATATCAATGTTTATTATTGTGACAGAAAGGTACAATAGAGAAGTCAGCAAAATCATTCAAGGCTAAAAATACATTACATTATGACAAAATATATTACACTGACAGAAGTCAGCTTCAAAAAGAACTCATATACACATTTAAAAAATAGATTATAGAAGACATCAAAACTATGATATTTACTAATGCATTAAACATATAAAATAGTGGGGAGATTGTTTTAATGTCAATTTTTCCCATATATTAGAAATTCTATCTCTTGAAAAAATAATCAACTATTTGATAAAATGTTTACACAAACTTGAAAATTGCTATGTATATATGTATTAAATTCTTATTCATTTAAATGTTTTAAGAATTGGAGTATAGCTAATTTACAGTGTTGTATTAGTTTCAAGTATACAGCAAAGTGATTCTTTTTCATTATAGGTTATTATAAGATATTGACTAAAGTTCCCCATGCTATACAGTATGTCCTTCTTGCTTATCCATGTTATACACAGTGCGTGTGTGCATGCATGGCAAGTTGCTACAGTTGTGTCTGACTCTTTGCAGCCCTATGAACCACAGCCTGCCAGGCTCCACTGCCCATGGGAATCTCCAGGCAAAAATACTGGAGTGAGTTATCATTTCCTTCCCCAGGGTTTTCTCTCTAGAAGCACTTTCTGATGCATAGGGAGGAGAATCACACTTTCTGATGTGTAGGGAGGAGAATCCTAGCTATATAATGGTAGCCTATCTGAAGAGGCAAAGATAAAACTTCAGAGAAGTGAAGGCGATGAAAACTGCAAAGTGGAGTTTAAGGAAAAAAAGTGAAAGTGAACGTTGCTCAGTCGTGTCCAACTCTTTGTGACCCCATGGACTGTGTACCCTGCCAGGCTCCTCTGCCCATGGAATTCTCCAGGCCAGAACACTGGAGGAAATAGCTGTTCCCTTCTCCGGGGGATCTTCCCAACCCAGGAATTGAACCCAGGTCTCCCACACTGCAGGCAGATTTTTTTACCATCTGTGCCACCAGGGAAGCCTGGAGTTTAAGAAAGAGGGAGCTATACAAAGAAAAAGTCCCAGAAATCTGCATAGAATATTCTTGATTCTGATGCTGAATTCTAAGGTCCAAGCAGATAGGAAAAATCTCCACTAGTGTAGGAAGAGAGAGAGCTGAGACAATAAAATAAAAAATATTTTGAGCTTGCACAAGGCTAGGAGACTTGAGTTTTGGCCAGCCAGAATTGAGAGATTATATTGAATACTCAAGACAATCGAAAGACAGCAGAAGAACATATTTGCAGGACTTTTAAACATCCCTAGAGTAAAATTACTCTAAACTTACACTAAAAAAACTTAAAAGCAAGCCACAAAAGAAGTAAGACTATATGCCAGACCAGAGTTGCATGTGTTTCTTTTGTGACACCATATACACTATAGCTCGCCAGGTTCCTTTGTCCATGGGATTTCCCAGGCAAGAATACTGGAGTGGGTTGCCATTTCCTTCTCCAGGGGATCTTCCTAACTAAGGGCTCAAACCTGTGTCTCCTGCGTTGGCAGGCAGATTCTTTACCATTGAGCCACCAGGGAAGCCTGACCAGAGTCTACCAATTTGAAAAGGATTTCTGAAGACCTATAATATAATAGTATAAAACTTAGAAGTGCCTAACATCCATTAAAAATGAGGAGACATGTGAAGAAACAAGAAATTATTACCCATAACCAGTAATAGAAACAAACTCCAAAATAACAGAAAAGATGAAATAACAGATAATGATTTTAAAAGGATTATCAGAAATATCTTCAAGTATTTAAAGGAAACCATAAACATATGAGAAAATAAATATAAGCTATAGAAAAGAAAGTAAAAACTACTTAGAAAAATACAATGCATGAGTTAAAAATGTTCCTCAATGAGATTACCAGATTAAACACCACAAAAGAAAAGATCAGTAAGTATGTAGATACAACAATTGAAACTACAAAAAAAAAAAAAAATACTGTTATGTCCAGATAGGAAAAGGACTGAAAGAGGTATAGAATACTCATGGATTTATGAGGTAGTATCAGTGTTATTTGGGAGAAGGCAATGGCACCCCACTCCAGTACTCTTGCCTGGAAAATCCCATGGACCGAGGAGCCTGGTGGGCTGCAGTCCATGGGGTCGCTAAGAGTCGGACACGACTGAGCGATTTCACTTTCACTTTTCACTTGCATGCATTGGAGAAGGAAATGGCAACCCACTCCAGTGTTCTTGCCTGGAGAATCCCAGGGATGGGGGAGCCTGGTGGGCTGCCGTCTATGGGGTTGCACAGAGTCGGACACGACTGAAGCGACTTAGCAGCAGCATCAGTGTTATTTGAGTCCCAGAAGTGAGAAATGTAAGAAAGATTGAAAGAAATAACCACCATTTTCCAAGATTAATGAAAAAAAGAGGAAGAAGAAAAAAAACTCCACTAACACATGAAGATAAATAAAGCATAAAGAGGAAGACACACAAAGTTATACTCTGACATTTTTCTACTGTTTCTTTTACAAAGTATCACAAACTTAGTGGCTCAAAACAATACAAATTTATTATCTTAAAATTGTGTATATCAAAAATCTAACACACACTTAACTTGGTTAAAATTAAGGTGTTAGCAGGCTGAATTTCTTTCTGAAAACTCTACAGAAGAATTTTTTTGTTGCCCTTTCCCTCTCTGAGAGGCAACTCATATTTCTTGACTCATGGCCCCTTCTTTCCAGGCATATTAATGCAGTAAGTATCTTCCTATAAATTTCCTTTATAATCACATCTTCCCATAATTCTCTAGTCTCTCTTAAACTTTAAAGAACACCTGTGAATACACTGAATCTTCCCAGATAATCCATGATAATTACCCTAGTTTAAGGTCAACTGATTAGAAACCTTAATTCCACTGGCTATCTTAACTTTCCTTTGCCACAAAAGGCAACATATTCACAGCTTCTGGGTATTATAGTGTGTTTATCTTTGGAGTGCCATTATTCTGCCTATCACAAATATCAAAGTATATCATAATCAAATAAAAAACAACAACAAAGGGCAATTTTTCAAGAAGAGAAAGTAAAAATGCACATATATACAAGGGAATAAAATGGCTGCATACTACTCTTAAGAAACATAAGAAAGTAAACAATGATATCATATTAATAAAGTACTGAAAAAATGTAAACACAATAAAAACATCTGAAAGTAAAGAAAAACAAATGATGAAAGACAGATAAGCTGTTGCCAGAAGACCTGTACTACACGATATACTAAAGAAGATTCTTTGGCAAGAGGAAATACAGCATGAATACTGTACCTACAAATAAGAGTAAGATAATTAGAAATTGTAACTACCTGGTTTTGATATAAAATACATTAATTTCTTAAAATGATAATTAACTGCTTAAATAAAATTTAATAACAATGAATTGTAGCACATGTAGGAAAAATGTATGAAAACAACTGAAAAATAAATGGAGGGAGAAATCAAAGTATATCATAGTAAGATTTCTATATGTACATAAATTTGGAGATGTTAAATACATATAGATGAAATCATAATACAAGGTAAAAAAATTTTTAAATATGCTTTATATAATGAGATAATAGTGGAAATAGAATATGGAAAAATACTGTTAATTTAGGGAAAATAAAACACAAAGTCAATGTATCACATTGAACACTAGTAAAAATATGCTGTTTATACAAAAAATATTGATAATTATATTAAATATCAATAGACTAAACAATCCAATTAAAAGAATAAGATGTCAAATTGTACATAAAAAGCAAAATATGACAATAAGCTGTTTACAGGAAATCTACTTAGAATTGTTTTAAAAGGATAAGAATGGAATGAGATATAACATTTAAACTCTAACCAACAGAAAGTGGGAATAGCTATATTAATATCAGAAAAATTATATTTTGATCTATCATGATAAACAGGAAAAATTATTATAAAGTCATTACATCAAGTACATATATTACATTGTATGATTATTAATATAATCATTGCTATTGCTATTAGTATTAAAACATAAATATATTAATAAGGTATCAATATATTTTATACTATTAATACATTATAACTTAATATATATAATACTATAATATATATGTATTTATAAAATATATTGTTCTTATAGATTTATTTACGTTTCAAGGGAATTCCAGAAAAACACCTACTTCTGCTTCATTGACTATGCTAAAGCCTTTGACTATGTGCATTACAACAAACTGTGGAAAAATCTTCAAGAGATGGGAATGCCAGACTACCTTATCTGCCTCCTGAGAAACCTGTTATGCAGGCCAAGCAATAGTTAGTTCCCGATATGGAACAGCAGACTGACTCAAAATTGGGGAAGGAATACAACAAGGCTGTATGTTGTCACCCTGCTTATTTAACTTATACGCAGAGTACATGATGGGAAATGCTGGGCTGGATGAATCACAAGCTGGAATCAAGCTGGAATCAAGGGAGAACTCAGATATGCAGATGATACTACCTTAATGGCAGAAAGTGAAGAGGAACTCAAGAGTCTTTTGATCAGAGTGAAAGAGGAGAGTAAAAAGCTGGCATGGCATCCAGTCCCATCATTTCCCCAAATATATGGGGAAAAGTGGAAACAATGACAGATTTTATTTTCTTGGGCTCCAAAATCACTGTAGATGGTGACTATCCATGAAATTAAAAGACACTTGCTCCTTGGAAGAAAAGCTATGACAAATCCAGATGGTGTATTAAAAAGCAGAAACATCACTTTGCTGACAAGGGTTTATATAGTCAAACTATGGTTTTCCAGTAGTCATATATGGATGTGAGAGTTGGACCATAAAGAAGGCTGAGCACCAAAGAATTGATGCTTTCAAATTGTGGTGATGATAAGACTCTTGAGAGTCCCTTGGACAGCAAGGATAATCAAACCAGTTGATCCTAAAGGAAATCAACCCTGAATATTAGTTGGAAGGACTGATGCTGAAGCTCCAATACTTTGGCCACCTGATGTGAAGAGCAACTTATTGGATAAGATTCTGATGTTCGGGAAGACTGAAGCCAGGGGGAGAAGTGGGGAACAGACAATGAGATGGTTGGACAGTATTACCAACTCAATGTACATAAGTCTGAGCAGACTTCAGGAAATGGTGAAGGACAGGGAAGCGTGGAGAACTGCAGTTCACGAGCTTGGAAACAGTCTGACATGATTTAGCGACTAAACAACAACAACAATACATAATATTTATTATATCAGTATATTGCTTTTTTAACATTAATGATCAACCACTTAATTCAGTATGTTCACAAACTAAATAATTCACCTTAAAAGATGACATAATTCAGTACTCACTTATGGCAAAATCTTACAGAATTTTCCCTCATCCTTTCTATATTTACTTGAAAATCCAAATGGAAGAGCTTTTGTCCCCCCATACACATTTATAAAATTTGTACTTATATTAGTATGGGGACATAAATATTTATTTTATGGTTTAAAATTCAATGTTATAATTATTTAATTTTTTCCCAATTCTTTCCTTCTTGGCTATTAGACATGAACGACTTCAAGTTTGCTCTTATGAAATTCTGTTCTTTTTTTCAAACCAAAATAAGTTTGAAAAAGAACAAAGTTGAAGGACTTGTACTACCTAACTTCAAGTATAATAAATATATAAATCAAGGGAAAAAAATGGACTGCCCCCAAATGAACATACTTACATATGTGGTTAATCAATGTTAACAAATATGTTAAAGTAATAATAAGAGCAGATTTTCTTTCCAACATATGATCCTGATACAACTAGGATTTGAAAAAAACATATACCTCAATTCTTACATTATATTTGCACAATTAATTTTAAGTGGATTATAGATGCAACCATAGAAGTTAAGACTATAAAGCTTATAGAAAAATAAGATAGGAGAAACTGTTACCTTGGGGTAGGCAAAGGGTTTCTTGATACTGGAAAAGGATGAATCATAAAAGAAGAAAATCAATAATTGGACTTTATTGAAACTAAAAACTTCTGCCCTTCAAAAGACATGATTAAGAATGACAAAGACCTAGAGATATTTACAATATATCTCAAATATATTTGTAAACTATATTTACAAATATTTACAATATATATTTATGACAAGAGCATCTTGAATGTATAAAAAAATCCTACGACTTAATAAGACAAATGAACAAAATATTTGAAAAACTTTTCATAAATGAAGATATATGAAAGAACAACCAGCACATGACAATTTGCTCAAGATCATGAGCTATTTAAATCACAGCAAGGTAAATTACACATCCACTAGAAGGGGTAAAATTAAAACGACTGACAGGAATCTGCTTCTGCCCATGAAGGATTAACTGCTGCAGGCAGTGCCTTCTCAATGTAAACAGAAAACTGGGTAAAATGTTTGTAACAAATGTTTCCAGACATTGAACAACAGACAGCAGAGACCTGGGACTCCTGAGAGAAAGGAAACAAACAAGGGCAGTCCTGTAAACTCTTCAGTGTACTTCCTGGAAGCAATTTCCAGGCCTCAGGGTAGGAAGGATGAGCCCAGAAGGAGTCTGGTGGCCTTGTGGAGTGCAGATTTTAAAAGACAGACATCAGAGTCTGGAGAAACCAAGGTGGCTGGAATTTGTGATCACAGTAAGAAAGAAATGGAAGTTGAACAAAAGGACAGCATTTTCTTTAGAAATGTACAGCTGAACTAAAAGGAAATTCAGCTGGTGTAAAAGCCAAAGTTATCACACCAGAATTCAAGAATTTAATAAAGCTTGGCTCTGTGGTAAAGAAAGTAGGGAAAATCACTAGGTCATGCAGATATGACCTAAATCAAATCCCTTAGGATTATACAGTGGAGGTGATGAATAGATTCAAGGGATTAGATCTGGTAGATAGAATGCCTGAAGAATTATGGATAGAGGTTCATAACATTGTACAGGAGGCAGTGACCAAAACCATCCCCAAGAAAAAGAAATGCAATAAGGCAAAGTCATCACCTGAAGAGGCTTTACAAACAGCTGAGAAAAGAAGAGACGCGAAAGACAGGAGAAAGGGAAAGATAAGCCCATCTAAAAGCAGAGTTCCAGAGAATAGCAAGGAGAGATAAGAAAGCCTTCTTAAGTGAAAAATGCAAAGAAATAGAGAAAAACAACAGAATGAGAAAGGCTAGCTATCTCCTGAAGAAAATTAGAGATTCCAAGGGAACATTTCATGCAAAGACAGACACAATAAAGGACAGAAACCGTAAGCACCTAACAGAAGCAGAAGAGATTAAGAAGACGGGGGTAGAATACACAGAACTGTATTAAAAAAGATCTTAATGACACTGATAAACATGATGGTATTGTCACTCACCTAGACCAGACATGCTGGAGTGTGGAGTCAAGTGGGCCTCAGGAAGCATTCAGTTCAGTTCAGTTCAGTCGCTCAGTCGTGTCCGACTCTTTGCGACCCCATGAATCGCAGCACGCCAGGCCTCCCTGTCCATCACCAACTCCCAGAGTTCAGTCATCGAGTCAGTGACACCATCCAACCATCTCATCCTCTGTTGTCCCCTTCTCCTCCTGCCCCCAATCCCTCCCAGCATCAGAGTTTTTTCCAAGCATTACTACCAAAAAAAAAAAACTAGTGGAGGTGATGGAATTTCAGCTGAACTATTTCAAATCCAAAAAGATGATGCTGTTAAAGTGCTGCACTCAATATGCCATCAAATGTGGAAAACTTAGCAGTGGCCACAGGACTGAGAAGGGTCAGTTTTAATTCCAACTCAGAAGAAGGGCAATGCCAAAGAATGTTCAGACTACCACAACTGCACTCACTTCACATGCTAGCAAGTCATGCTCAAAATCCTTTCAGCTAGGCTTTAGCAGTACGTGAACTGAGTACTTTTGGATATAAAGCTGGATTTAGAAAAATCAGAAGAACCAGAGATCAAATTGCCAATATCCACTGGATTATAGGAAAGCAAGAGAATTCCAGAAAAACATCTACTTCTGCTTCAGTGACTATGCTAAAGCCATTGACTGTGTGGATCACAACAAACTGTGGAAAATTCTTCAAGAGATGAGAATACCAAACCACCTTAACTGCCTCCTGAGAAACATATATGCAGGTCAAGAAGCAACAGTTAGAACTGGACATGGAACAACAGACTGGTTCCAAATTGGGAAAGGATTACGTCAAGGCTGTATCATTGTCACCCTGCTTATTTAACTTATATGCAGAGTACACCATATGAAATGCCAGGCTAGATGAAGCACAAGCTGGAATCAAGATTACAGGGAGAAATATCAATAACCTCAGATATGCAGATGATACCACCTTTATCGGCAGAAAGCAAAGAGGAACTAAAGAGCTTCTTGATGAGAGTGAAAGATGAGAATGAAAAAGCTGGCTTAAAATTCAACATTCAGAAAACGAAGATCATGGCATCTGGTCTCATCACTTCATGGGAAATAGATGGGGAAGCAATGGAAACAGTGTCAGACTTTATTTTCTTGGGCTCCAAAATCACATGTGACTGCAGCTATGAAATTAAAAGATGCTTGCTCCTTGGAAGAAAAGCTATGGCAAATCTAGTTAGCATGTTAAAAAGCAGAGACATCACTTTGCCGACAAAGATCCATATAATCAAAGCCATGGTTTTTCCAGTAGTCATGTGTGGATATAAGAGTTGGATCTTCTTAAAGAAACTGAACACCAAAGAATTGATGCTTTCAAACTGTGGTGCTGGAGAAGACTCTTCAGAGTCCCTTGGACCACAAAGAGATCAGACTAGTCAATCCTAAAGGAAATCAACCCTGAATCCTCATTGGAAGGAATGATGCTGAAGCTCCAATATTTTGGCTGCCTGATGCAAAGAACTGACTCATTGGAAAAGACCCGATGCTGGGAAAGATTGAAGGCAGGAGAAGCGGGTGACAGAGGATGAGATAGTTGGATGTCATCATTGACTCAATGGACACGAGTCTGAGCAAACTCAGGGAGATAGTGAAGGGTAGGGAAGCCTGGCGTGCTGCAGTCCATGGAGTCACAAAGAGTCGGACAGGACTGAGCGACTGAACAGCTATGGTAAAGGGTGTGCCTGTAATGCAGGACATGCAGTTTTGATCCCTAGGCTGGGAAGATCCTCTGCAGAAGGAAATGGCTACCCACTCCAGTATTCTTGCCTGGGAAATCCCATGGACAGAGCAGCCTGGCAGGCCATAGTCCGTGCAGTTGCAGCAGAGTCAGATGCAACTTAGAGACTAACCAACAAAACAACAGTAATCAAACTTGTGATATGGGCATTAAGGGTACACAGGTACACAAACAAACCAACGAAACAGAACAGGGAGTCCAGAAATGCATACATATGAACCATCAATTTTTATCAAATACGTCAAGATAAGTGAAGAGTGGAAGGACAGTGTTTTTAGCAAACAGATGATGAGTCAATTGAATATCCATACAGAGAGGTAAATCTCTATAACTTCTAGAAGAAAACAGTATAAAATTATCATGACCTTGTGGGAATTAAAGGTTTCTTAGGATATATAAAGTTGATCCCTAGAATAAAGCCAACTCATCATTTTTAGTTTTGGAGGGAAACTGTTTTTTTTTTTTTTTTAAGTGCAAAGGCAAGCCACAAACTGAGAAAAATATTTACAAAACAATGATCTGATGTCTTGTATCTAGAATACAAGAACATACAACTCAAGACAAAATAAAACATTATAAATGGGCTAAAAATGAACAAACATTTCACTGAAGAAGATACAAAAATGACAAGCACATGAAAAGATACTTAACATTTCATATCAATAAGGAAATGAAAACTAGAATCTCAATGAAATACTATTACCCATCCACTGCAAAAGTGTCGTATCTTAGAAACAATAGCTTGATGCAATGTCATAAAGCTTTTCTTCTATGCTTTCTTCTCTAGTTTTATATTTTTAAGTTCAAATTTAGTTCTATGATACATATTGAGCCTATATATCTATATCTATAGAGAGATATCTGTTGGTTGCATCGAGTATTCATTGCTTGCTATTGCTGCTGCTGCTGCTGCTGCTGCTGAGTCGCTTCAGTTGTGTCCAACTCTGTGCGACCCCATAGATGGCAGCCCACCAGGCTCCCCCATTCCTGGGATTCTCCAGGCAAGAAAACTGGAGTGGTTGCCATTTCCTTCTCCAATGCGTGAGAGTGAAAAGTGAAAGTGAAGCCTCTCAGTCGTGTCTGACTCCTAGCGACCCCATGGACTGCAGCCCACCAGGCTCCTCCGTCCATGGGATTTTCCAGGCAAGAGTGCTGGAATGGGGTGCCATTGCCTTCTCCGATTCACTGCTTAGGGCGGGCTTTTTTAGCTGCAGTGAGCAGGGGGTCCTCTTCATTGCAGTGCACAGGCTTCTCATTGTAGTAGCTTTTCTTGTGGCTCACAGGCTCTAGGTGCTCGGGGCTCTAAATAATTTTTAAAATCAGTTTATCATTTACTACAAAAATAGTTTTCTGGGATTTTGGTTGTTGGTTTGAGTCTGTAAATTAATTTGGGGAGAATTTACATATTAAAATATTGAATTCTCCAACTTCTGTTCAGTGTATGTTTCTCCATTTATTTAGGCTTTCTTTAATTACTTCCTGTAAAATTTTGTAGTTTTTGTACAGGTCTAGCACATCTTTTGTCTGATTTATCCCTAGTTTTTTCCTACCCTTACTGGGTTTACAGGGCATCATCAATCTAGACATCTACACTCAGTTTTTTGGGGGGTCCATTCTGTTTCTGTGGAGTGGCCACAATCAGAGGGAACATGACCACTCCCTTCAGACAAAGCACTCAAAAGAGTATCACCCTTCTGATTCAAGCAGAAAAATGTTGAGGAAGATTTCCTACTGGCCAGCTGGTTTTATGACTGCACCTCTGACTTTATATGTCTGTAGTGCTTTTGGCAGTAAAGCAGAAGATATCTTCATCAGACCAGATCAGATCAGTCGCTCAGTCGTGTCCGACTCTTTGCGACCCCATGAATCGCAGCACGCCAGGCCTCCCTGTGCATCACCAACTCCTGGAGTTCACTCAGACTCATAGTGGCTTAAGATGCAAGTTATTATATATGTAATGGATAAACAAGATCCTACTGTATAGTACAGGGAACTATACTCAGTAGCTTGTAATAAGCCATAACAGAAAAGATTTTTTTTAAAGTAGTGGCTGAAACAATCAGACGATCATGAATTTTCCCAGTAACGAAACCAAGGGAACATAGTCAATAGCCAGGCAAGTGACTCAAAATCCCAACCTCTCTCGATTTTTCTGTCCAAATACCCTCAAAGTTGGCTCATGTCCTCATCACTTGTTGGTTACAGAATTGTTGCATCTCCAGGTATTACAACCGAATTTCATATTGGAAAGAGAACAAATAGGCAAAAGGAATAAGCCAACATAGTCTGTTCTTTCTCACTGAGGCAGCAACATTTTTCACAGAATTACTATTTATCAAAAAAACATCTCATTGAGCAGAAAAGGACTGCATGGCTACTTTTAGCTCACAGGAGACTGGGATAAAGATAAGTTCACCTTTTCCAAATTCTGTGATAGAGTCAAGAAGAGAAGAATGGATTATGTTTGAGTACTAGAACCAAATCACTATGTCTGCCATATTGATCAATACTGTGTCACAGAACAGAAACTTGTTCTCCAGGCATAGTTTTCCAGCCTGGGTTATGAGCCTATGTCTATAGTTAGGGGACTGGCAATCTATTTTCATAAGAAAAAGGTCAGGGCATGACTAGATTGATAGAAAACAATGGTATCAAAGACTCACAGAGTTAAGGCAAATCTCTGGAAATTTTCTCCTAGAATCATGGCAATTGCATTGAATTCTCAAGAGTATTCCCCTTAATTTAAATTAGATTAGAGGCAGAGGTTATTTTAGAATGACACATCTTATCCACTGATAAGGCCTAGTGGCCTTCTCTTTAGAGAAGAAGCACTGTGTATGGAAAAATTAAGAGCATGAGTCTGAAGCCAGCAACCTGTGTTAAAATTCTAGCATATCTGTTAACTGGATTTGTCATAGTCAGGAAATTACTGAACTCTTGGAGGCCTCAGTTTCCACATCTACACAATGTAGATAGTTACACTCAACATCCACAGTATATGGAGGAGAGTAAACGGGATAATTTATACAGAGCACCTAGTTTATTAAAAATGTCCATTTTCTTCCTTCACTTTTTTCCTCTATTTTTCCCTTTTATTTATTCTGGTGAGTTTAAAGCGTCTTCCTCAACTCCTGAGCTCTTGTGCTCTTCCACAAATTTGGTCCAGATTTTCAAAAGTTTGCATAATATTTGTGAAAGAGCCATGAAAGCATACATGTCTCACCAAATGACCCTAACTTTCTCAGGTCTGAGCAAGATACAGTGTTGGAAAACCCTTCTCAGCCTGGCTGTGTTTAGGATATAAAAGTCTTCATGATTCTGAAAGTGATTGGCACGCAGTATAGGTTAACTCCTTTATAATTTCTGAAAAGTCTTATAGTCAAGTCACACATTTTATACACCCTCATATTAATGGGTCTCTCTCTTTTCTAGCATTCACAGCAATCCTAATTTTGGATCTGTGTAGCCATTTTTAAATTCAGATCTGCCTCTCTGAAGGAAGGGACAGTGTTTCCTTCTGCTTACTACTATACCCTAAGTGCCTAGGCAAGTTCTGGGAGATGGTGAGGGACAGGTAAGCCTGGCTTGCTACAGTCCATCGGGTCGCAAAAAGTCAAACATGGCTGAGTCTTGTTGTTGAAAACAACAAGTGCCTGGGCCAGACACAAATGATGGAGAATATTCCAGAAGCAATCAAGTACCTTTTCTGATTTTTCCCTAAAATACATCATCACTCTTATCCTTCCCACAATTTGATTTATCAACACTTAATTGGATTCTAGGACTTAGAAAGCAGCCTTTGTGTCCAAGATATCAGAAGTGTCTCTGCCACTACCAACTTAAGGTTTTCTTTCCAATTATTCACTCCCTAATTTATTCACTCACTTGCTGAAATAATCTTAAAGAAAAAATATTCCATGCAGCCCTCATTTTTATTTTCATAAATGTCAGGATCGACTCACAAAAAGCGGGAACTGGGGTGAAAGGCTCTCAACAGGCTTTCCCACTGAGGCTGATGGACTCTAGTACACTCTGCAGCTGAATGGACATTTCCTGCTCTGCAGTCACAGCAGCGTGGTAATGTAAACTCATGATTACGTGTTGGGGCCTTGGATTCAAAGTATACTCCTCATAAGAGCTGTGCTAGGACGTTTCTGCACTGTATACCACCTCCCATTTGGAAACCCATTTGACTTTTTCCATTAGTGTTTTTCTTCTTTTTGAAGTGTTGTAATTCAGCCTCAGTGTGTGGTCTGGCTTCATTCTCAACGAGAGCAGAGACTTGAAGAACTGAGCCAAACTGTGGTGGGCCAATGATAAAAATTGCTTCCATTTTCCACTTTAACAACAATTGTTTTTACTTTAACAACTCTAAGGCTGGAACTTTCTTAGTGGGAGGAGAGCGGAATTTGGGATATCCAAGAATAAAAAATAGCTAAAAGTAAAGACATAAATCTATACGAAGTGACACACAAGGGGAAAAATGATCATATACCACTGATATTACTTGTAAATCCTGATACAATTTTTTGAGAAACTGCTTCTATGTGATTTGTCAGGAGTCATCAAATTGGTATGTGCTACAATTTTGCCACCACAAACCCACTTTCTCTGCTTTGTGGGGCAC
>NW_011495039.1:4089175-4092371 GCF_000754665.1 Bison bison bison | reverse complement strand
TGGGGCACTATTCTTTAAGATTCTAATTTGGGCTTGAATTAATGTCTTTCCATAGTCAGTCCATTCTTGAACCTGAACCAATTCCCTGACCATGAATACAGCACTTTTTGAATAAATTGATGGGGGAAATGCCCACATTTAAGACCTAGTGCTACATTCATGGCCTTTCTGGTTACCCATAATTGCATGATTACAGAAGAGAAATCTATTGTAGAACGTGGAGTGTGCTGCTTCTCTCACCATGTTGAAGTGTATGTTCACAGGATAAGTTTGGTAATAATTTTTGTAGTAGATGCAGGAACAAACATGCAGTTATGAACTGAAATTCCACATAATACTCTAAAATTAGTGTTGAAATGTTAGACAAACATTTGTTTTCACTGCCTCAATTTTTAAGATCTGCTAAATGAGATAATGATTTCTGTCTCCACCTATGTCAAATAATTAAAGAGTTATTGTCTATAATGTGTTCTTAAGTCATTTGGCCCCCAGATGCATGGCTTTTTACAATAAAATTAGACATAAATAGCCAACTTTATTAATTTTTTTTACCATGTAGCTCAGTATTTGATATAGGCTGAATTCAAAAATTTTAAAACACTACCATTTATCCTGTCATTTTGTAAGAAAAATTTGCCCACAACTCACATTCACCCTATTTTTATTAATTATATTCACATATTCTGAGGTTGTGCCTTTTTCCTGTATGGTTGATCTACTACTCTGTCCCTCAGGATCTTCTGCTTTAATTCACTCTGAATTTAATTTGATTCACTTTAATTCACTCTGAATTACTATCTTTGATTTAATCGTAATCTGTAGGTGTTTATTTCATTTGTTCATTTCTTCATATGTTTATTCAACTCAGATTTCTTAACCATATTGTATTGCAAGGCTTGGGGATATACCAAAAATAAGAAACTCAAAGTCTCTGCCTTTGAGTAGTTTACATTTGGGGTGAGAACAGGTAAAGTTAAGAAGACAAACAAAAGAAAATAGTTTACAGGAAGTGATGAGACGGATTATGACCTCCCTAAGAAGGTAACATTTGTGAAAACTAGGCACTGTAATGACCTGGGGAGGAGCATTTCCAGGCCAAGAGAAGAGTAAGAATAAAGGCTGAGAAGGAGTGTATACATGTCCATCCCAAACACTGCTCTATTTGAAATGGATAACCAGCAAGGACCTACTGTATAGCACAGGGAACTCTGCTCAATGTCATGTGGCAGCCTGGATGGGAGGAGAGTGTAGGGGGGGATGGACATGTGTGTGTATATTTCTATATATATGTATATGTATATATATATGGCTCAGCCCTTTTGTTGTGCACCTGAACTATTAACCGGCTATATTCCAGTATGAAAAAAAAAAAAAAAAAGCTGAGAAGAAGCAATAGGAGAGATGCAAAGACAGAAATGCCTGAGAGCAAGGCAAGGCCTAGATCCTATACAGCCTGTAAAAATAATGGAGAGTTAGGGTTTTAGGCAGACGGTGAGTGGATTGGAAGATTTTAATAAAGGAAAATTCTGTGGTGTATCCATAACATAATGGCCTATCTGTTTCTTTGAAAGAATCAGGAAAAAGCAATTAATGAGTATGTATTGAAGGTTTTCTTTATGCAAGACATTAGGCTCATCTTTTGAGGAAATAAAGTGTGTAATTAGAAATCTGGCCTCTAGAATCTTACTGAGTCTTCAAGCAGATGAATCATACACAGATAAAGGAGGTGGGAAGAGGAGTTAGGGATAGGTGGTCAAAAGGCACAAACTTCAGTATTTATTTATAGGATATACTAGAGATGCAATGTACAACTTTATGATAGTTAGCACTTCTGTATGAAAGTGATATGTATTAAAGTTGTTAAGAGAATATGAGTTTTCGTTACAAGGAAAAAAAGATTTGTTTTGGGCTTTTTTTGTATCTATGTGAGATGATGGATGGTCATTAAACTTACTGTGATAATCATTTCTTGATATATATATATATATATGTCAAATTATTACACTGTATATCCTAAACTTATGTAGGACTATATGTCAATCACATTTCGGAAATGGGGAAAATACCTTACATCAGGAGACCACACATGCCAAATTAATGATATGGAATGAAGACCCATATTTCCTCTCCTTAAAGAGCTGATACCTTCTTGGGAGGCTATAATGGTCACAGGTAGAGCAAATTATGACAGCATAATGTTACACCATTCTATCTGTAAAGTATTTGAAAATAGGCATACCAATGAAGGATGTTTATTGGAGAAAGAAGGCTTGATTGGGGCCATGAACAGTGAGCAGAAATCAGAGAGAGAGAGAGGGAGAGAAAGAAGACGTAATGGAGTATGTGGAAATCGCAGGGACAACGAGAATTCTGGACCAGCAGATAGGACAGATGGGTGTTCTTAAGAGCTACCAGACATAGGAGTGGCCAGGCAGAGAACAGTTTCTGCCTTCAAAACCAAGCAGATATTTTAAAATTTATTGTTGACAATGTTGTCACAATTTTTGTTTAGAGGAGTAATGAAAGTGATATTAAGGAAGACTAGAGTGGCAGTGGAAAATCCTATGGACGGAGGAGCCTGGTGGGCTGCAGTCCATGGGGTCGCTAAGAGTCGGACACGACTGAACGACTTCACTTTCAGTTTTCACTTTCATGCATTGGAGAAGGAAATGGCAACCCACTCCAGTGTTCTTGCCTGGGGAATCCCAGGGACGGTGGGCTGCGGTCTATGGGGTCGCACAGAGTCGGACACGACTGAAGCGACTTAGCAGCAGCAGCAGCAGAGTGGCAGCAGTTTGAGAAAAGGTTTAATAAAATGAAAGAAAGTTTGAAGCAAAGTAGCATGAACTTTATATTTTAGATATACAGAATTAGGAGCCCTAAAAGTGTAAAGTTTTTTTTTTTTTTTTCAGGTTTTTATGGCCTATGAGGATCAAGGAAGGGAAGAGAAAGAAAGATGTGCATAGGAAGGTGAAACCAAAGACAAGGCAAGTTTATACAGCTTAGTTTAGGGTGATAGCAGTACACTCAGCCAAAAGGGAATGGTTTAAATATATGTATAATAAAATGTATAGAATTTCTGTACACTATGCATAAAGATACATTTACATTTTTACTGAAATGTCACCCACATAAAGTACACACATTTGACATGCACAGCTCGATGAATATTTGTCAAAGGTAATCTATGTAAGTG
>NW_011495039.1:4070767-4089075 GCF_000754665.1 Bison bison bison | reverse complement strand
AGGGGACGACAGAGTATGAGATGGCTGGATGGCATCACTGACTCGATGGATGTGAGTCTGAGTGAACTCCGAGAGTTGGTGATGGACAGGGAGGCCTGGGGTGCTGCGATTCATGGGGTCGCAAAGAATCGGACACGACTGAGCGACTGAACTGAACTGAAATTTGTGTTGCCAGTTTTGAGCTTTAAATAATAGAGTTACACTACACAAGTATTCTTTTACGTCTGGATCTTGGCTCATCTATCAATAAGAGTCATCTAGTTGCTGCATACAGTTTTATTATTTCTGTATAATATCCCATCATATAAATATACACAAATTATTGTGGATGAAGATTTGTGTCCAGTTTCTATTGTGACTAACAGTGTGGTAAATATTCCAAAACCTGCTTTTTGGTGTACAGTGGTTTGCGTTTCTCTTGATTACACAGCTAGGAGTGAAACTGCTGGGTCATAAAGTATGCAAACATTAAGCTCTGTGGATATTTTAAGGTTTCCAAAATAGTTGTAAAAATTTTCATTACCACTCAGTGTACGGGAGTTCAGGGATCCATATATTCACCAAAACTTGGGGTTGTCTTGTGATTTTAATTTTTATTTCTCTGATCACTAACAAGTTTGAGCAAATTTAGATACATTTATTGGACAGCTGGAAATTATCTTGTTCAAAATTCCTATTCACGTCTATGGCCACTAAAATAAAACTGACTACCTTTTTCTTCTGGAGTAGGAAATGGCAACCCACTCCAGTATTCTTGCCTGGAAAAATCCATGGACAGTGGAGTATGGTGGGCCACAGTCCACGGGGTTCGAGAGTCGAACATGACTGAGCACGCGCATGAACACACATACACATACACCCTTTTCTTAAGTATTTTTAGGTATTTAAAAATAAATTCTGGAGACATGCTTTTTACCAAATATATGTATTGCCAATGTCTTCTCAAACTCTGTGACTTGTCTTTTTCACTCATTTAGAGGTATGCTTTTGATCAACAGAATTTCTTTTAATTTTAATAAAGTGTAATATATCAATACTTTTCTTTCTGGATAGATTTTTTTATGACTTAAAAAATTATTTTTAGGAAGACTGTGAGAAATATTTTCTACCAAATGAACATATTGATATTCCTTGATCTTGTATGATCTTATGTTTTTTACCTTTTACATTTATATCTGGGCTTCCCTGGTGGCTCAGTGATAAAAGAATCTGCTTGCAATGCAGGAGATGTAGATTTGATCTCTGGGTTGGGAAGATCCCCTGGAAAAGGAAAAGGCAAGCCACTCCAGATTCTGGCCTAGGAAATCCAACAGACAGAGACAACTGGCGGGCTTCAGCCCATGGGGTCGCAAAGAGTTGGACGTGACTTGGCAACCAAACAACAAACAAAAACAAAACAAAACATAAAACAACAACAAAAACTCATAGGTCTACAATTTACTGTGACTGAATTCTGTATATGAAGTATGAGGTAGGAATAAATTAAAACTTAAATTAGATTTTTCATAAAAATTAAACTGATCTACTACTACTAACTGCAAAGATTATCATTTCTTTACTGAATTTTAACAGCAATTTGGTCATAAATCAGATGAGTATATATGAATGGGTCTGCTTCTAGACTCTCTATTCTGTTCATTGGTCAAATTATGTATTTGTGTACCAGAGATTTCACATACTTTTCAGTATGGTAGTTTTATAAAATAACTGGTATTTGGTAATATAAATCTTCCAAACTTGTTCTTCAAGATTATCATGATTATTCTTGATGGTCTGCATACTCATATAAATTTAAATTGTTAATTTTTTTAAAGTTGGGATTTTAACTGAAATTATGTTGAAACTGCAGATAAATTTAGAAAGAATTAGCATCTTAGTAATGCTGAATCCACCAGTCTTTGACCATAGTCTTTTTCTGCATTTATTTTGGTTTACTTTGATGTCTCTTACACTATTTTGTAGATTTCGGTCCCATCACTTCATGGCAAATAGAAGGGTAAAAAATGGAAACGTTGAGAGACTTCATTTTGGGGGGCTCCAAAATCACAGCAGATGGTGACTGCAGCCATGAAATTAAAAGACGCTTCCTCCTTGGAAGAAAAGCTATGACAAACCTAGATAGCATATTAAAAAGCAGAGACATTACCTGCCAGCAAAAGTCTGTCTAGTCAAAGTCATGGTTTTTGCAGTAGTCATGTATGGATGTGAGAGTTGGACTATAAAGAAAGCTGAGCACCAAAGAATTGATGCTTTTGAACTGTGGTGTTGGAGAAGACTCTTGGGAGTCCCTTGGACTGCAAGGAGATCCAACCAGTCCACCCTAAATGAAATCTGTCTTGAATATTCGTTGGAAGAACTGATGCTGACGCTAAAACTCCAATACTTTGGCCACCTGATGTGAAGAGCTGACTCATTTAAAAAGACCCTGATGCTGGGAAAGATTGAAGGCGGGAAGAGAAGGGGATAACAGAGGATGAGACGGTTGGATGGCATCAGCGACTCGATGGACATGAGTTTGAGTAAGCTCCAGGAGTTGGTGATGGACAGGGAGGCCTGGCGTGCTGCAGTCCATGGGATCGCAAAGACTCAGACACAGCTGAGTGATTGAACTGAACTGAATTGATTTTGTAGATTTTGGTTTCAAAGTATTACAGTTTTCATTAGATCTATTTATCCAGGAAGAACTAGCCTATTTTTAGTTTGTTCTTACTTCTTATATGCAATGTTTGCAGGAATTTCAGTGGAAAAGACTTGAGTAAATGGGATCATTCTTATTTGGGGGTCTAACACTGCTTTTTGTCTCTATGTCACCATTAGATTCTCAAAATCTCCACTGTATTTTTAAACTTCTGAGCAGAATCTCAGTGTTCTCCATAGATCAAAATCAGTAAATGCTTAGAGTAGAAATTATATGTAGATTGTCAGAGGTCTCCTGATTTTCACCCCTCAAATTATGGCTCTTCTGGTAATCCTAAAGTCCAATTTGTTGTCCTTCTGCAACTTCTAGGCTGCTGATTTGTGATTAGTTTCTATTTCAGGGCTATGTATTGGCAGCCAAAATGAAAAAGTGGAGACAAATGTAGTGTTCACTTTAAAGAATTTCCCTTCTCTTTAGGAATTTGGTTCCTTGTTTTCTTGTTGCCTTAGTTACTGGAGAACAGTTTTTCTCACTGAACCATACAGCATGTGGTATCTTAGTTTCCTGACCAGGTATTGAACCCATGCCCTCTGCATTGAAAGTGTAGAGTCTTAACCACTGGACCACCAGGGAAGTCCCAAGAACAATTTAAACAGTTGCTCTTTTATTTTTTATTTCATTTTATTCAGTTCTCATAGTTAATTTCTATGGGAGGTTTTGTATAATATCAACTGCATCACAGTAAGAAACCCTAAGCTATAAAGGTAGGTTTAAATATACAGAATGATTGAGGGAAAAAAATCAGATAAAATACTTTTTTCCATTATTGCACTATTTTAGCTTTCTGTATATTCATTATGATTTTATAATCCTAATACATGGCATATAAAAGTCTTCATAATCTGACTCTAAACTACTCTTCCAAAATCATCTCCCACCGTATCTCCTAAACCAAGCTGAACATCTCAAGATCTAAAAAATACCTTATGCATTTCTCAGCTCATGTGGTAAGCTGGTCAGAGTCATGGGTGGCCAGGGCACTCCAGCTGACAATTATTTCCTCACTTCCCACAGTATGCTATAAAAATATTATATGATACAAACAAACCTGGAAGCAGTGGCCAAGAATACTTCCTTCCACACTCTTCCACATCCCCATATACAATCAATTCTTGTTCCATGAAAGGGAAACCTGCACAAGTGAAATCTCCTTTCCACTTGTTTTATTCATTTCTGTAATAACATATTTCTGTAATTTTGTGGCTTTTGATATTATACCAAATGTATGGTTTTTGAAGTTAGAAAAACTAAATTTGAATCCTACATGAGGTCCTGTGGTCTTTGGTAAGTTTTCTCTGCGAGTCAGTTGTCACATCTGCAAAATGAGGGAAATACCACCTACCTCATTATTTTAGAAATACTTATTGAATGCATATTTTATGCTAACCACTGAGCAGGGCATTAGATTAAGAGAGAGAACGTGTGTGAATGAATACATAGCAATAGCATGGGAAACAACATATTGTAGACATTTAATTTAAAATTTTACTTTTCATTGTTTCAGTATCAATAGATTGCTAACAGCTGGCAATAGAGTAGGGCTAGTTCATAGAGGTTACAAATTTTACAATATAAATAAATATGAAAAGTGTAATGTTATGTCCTCTAAGCGCTTATTGACCTATAGGTGGATTCCAAATAGTCTTTGACATCTTTTACTCATAAAATTCATTACTTTGAGTAAAGAATCATACACATCATATATGTGATAAGTTTGTTTCCCAGTTCATGATTATCTTTATTGCAGTGGCTCATTCATCCAATGCTACAGGTTGTCAAGAATACAGGCGCTAAGTCAGAGAGTTAAGGGTTTGGTCCTGGCTTTATCACTTAATATCTGTTCATTTTATGATCATAGCATGCTTCCTGATTTGTTAGGTAATCAATCTAGGCTCAAGGTTCTTCATTTATAAAAATTAATATAATAATTTAATATAATAATGGCCTATGCCTAGTAGGAGTTTTGTGAGGATGAGAGCAGATGCTACATTTAAAACTACATGATCGCTCAATAACTGCTAGTCAATGTTATTTTCCCAACATTGCACTCTTTTCCAAGAGTCCTAATGCATTAGCCAAGGAGTAATTCAATCTTTGCCCTTCTTCTTCTACCCCCATTTTCCAGTTTTCCGTCCCAGGTGAGGGTGATGGAAAAGGTTTTCTTTCTAAAATATATTTGGGCAAGCCAATTATTCCACATAAATCAAGTACCCCCTTGAGGTTCCTCAGTTTTTAAAAGCATGGGAATGTGGGTAGTCTTGGCTTCACTATCTCTGTCCGGTGTGTAGGATGTCCTGGCAGTCCAACCTCTTGAAATTTGGCCTTGGGGCAAAAGGCTCTGTTCACTTCCTCCTAAGACGGCTTACAGGCCAGGAAAATGTTGTAATAGAGTTTCTTCTCTCCAGAAAATCCCTAGAGGTTCCTCCTCTTGGACTTGAGGGCAGACACTCAAATACTGCCTTCCTTGGATGTTTTTCAGTTTAGCATAGGATTAAAATTTTCAAATCATCTGCCTTAATAAATATGTCCAACCATTCTATTCATTCTGTATTTGAACCCAAGGTCAGGGGGCTGTTTATATTTAAGCCTTTTTCCAGAAACCCATATTCTTTTCCTTTGTAACCTTTTGACCTACTTCACTTGGGTATTAGGATCTTCAGTTGCTTGCTGAGTTTTCCGTTTACACATTTACTCTTCTCTTATTTTATAATTTAACATGTTCACTAAGGCACAATAGGGTTTTTAAAATACTGACATGAAAGGTGGATAAAAAATATTTTGGATCAAGAACAAAATATGCAGGAAATGGACATGGAAGAGACCCATTTTAAGTTTAGCTGGTAAAAGCATAAGCTCTTTAGGGAAGGGGGGAAAGTGCTTCCAGAGGACAGACCTAGTAAAAGAAGAGACTCCCTTGGCTATGAGTCACGTTTGTTTTAGTTTAAGCTGTGTTTCTGAGTGCAGTGTGAAAAATGGATGAAAAGTGTTATCAGTACAATTTGTTTTGAAACCTATAGATCATGAAGAGAAAAAAATTTAAATATATGGACAGATGCATGACCTGTTTCAAATGAATGCATGACCTTCCAAAGGTTTACCTATACAAAGCACCAGTGCTTCAAAACTCTTCATTCATCTATATCCAGAATTTGGTATTTTCTCAATAAAGACACAGAGAGAAATGGGATATACGCAAAGGATTATTCCAAGTACACAGAAGTGACACAGAAGTAAGAAAAGTTCAAAAAAGCATTAGAGCTGATGTTTACAAAAGAGAATGTTTCTTTCTTTAACTAAGTGAGACTTGCATTTCTTAGGGGAAAGGAAAAAATCAATCTACTTATGCCAGAGGTATTTTCCTTCCTGCCTTTTATAGGGAACATTCTAATATACTATTTCAATCACCTTCACAGATGCTGGTCCTAAAGGTTAATACAGTGAGAACAGTATTCCTTAACGTGTGGTCAGTACCTTCCAGAAATAAGGACTTATGAAGGGTCATGGATGGACATACACCTTATCTGGGCTGCCCAGGTGGAGCTGGTAGTAAAGAACTTGCCTGCCAATGTAGGAGACATAACAGATGCAGGTTCGATCCCTGGGTCAGGAAGATCCCCTGGCAGAGGGCATGGCAACCCACCCCAGTATTCTTGCCTGGAGAATTCCCATGGACAGAGGAGCCTGTACGGCTATAGTCCATAGGGTCGCAAAGAATTGGACACACGACTGAAGCAGCTTAGCATGCATGTGAAGCTGCACCAGCTCTACCTGCATCACTCTACTTCCTCTGTACTTCCATTCATTCTTTCAGTGATCACATCTGCCAAGAGCTCTATCATGTATTCCATTCCTACAAAATATGTGAGAAGGATTGGTTAATTAAATGAGACTGATCCATATTCAGGGGCAGTAGTTGATCAAGATACATCTGTCAGAAACTTTTAGATCCAACTTTGCCTCCCATATGACCCACACCTTCTACCACCTCTTTTTTTCTCTAATGTGTACAAAGAAAGGCCTGATTTGTCACATGGGAAGGTTACTGAATCCTTCTTCTAAAATGTTCTTATGCGAGGTTTTATATCCTCTGAAGTTTGATATTTCCTGAATTTTCATTAATTCTGATAGCTGAGAAATTATCACCTAGTGAAATTTGAAAAATCAAAGTAGGCACTTGCCTCTTTTAAACACAAGCTTTAAAACACTTATGGACCCTGGCAAGCTAACTGGCTTTTCTATATGCCCCTTCTTATAGAACAGCAGCCACCAAATACTAGGAAGACTTCCAGAAGAAGTTGATCAAATGATGAGCAGATTATTCAGGTATCTATAATGATATATTCAGACTCAAATACATAGGCACTTTCTTGGAATGATTGTAATGGAAGAGTAATTTAAAACTGACAACAGTTTTATAGTTTGCAATAAGAGTACCACAGTATTATGTTGACTAGTTAATGGTACTTTATATTTTCATTGTGTGGGTGGGTGTGTGTGCTCATTCACTCAATCATGTCACACTCTTTGGGATCCCAGGGACTGTAGCCTGCCAGGCTCCTTTGTCCATGGAATTTTCCAAGCAAGAGTACTGGAATGGGTTGCCATGCCCTCCTCCATGGTATCTTCCCAACCCACAGACTGAACTTGTGTCTCTTGTATCTTCTGCATTGGCAGGAGGATTCTTTAGGATTGGCCAACTGGGAAGCCCAGTATTTTGACTAAAAAATTTATGAATGTGTTAGTTAAACATGTAACAAATGTCACTAGTACTGAAACATTTTTCTGTTAACCATGCTATGACAGATCACATTGTTTCACTTTGATCTAGAAAACTAAGCTCAGAATTTCACTCCTTGGCCTCACATTGTTTATTGTTATCAATAACTGAAGTAAAGAAGAAACTTTTTGTCATTCTGAGCTTCATTTGGTACAAATATTTTGAACATAAAGACATAGCTAGACAATGAAATCCATTCATACTGGCTTGTTTGCTATCAAACCTTTCCTGTGCTAATATTAGTAAAATACATAATAATTTCAATGTGAAGTCACTACAGGATTCTTTTAAAAATATGATTCCAACATTTAATAACAAAACCTATTTTGTATTTAAACTAGCAAGCTAAAAGAATGAAAAATCCTTGCATTAGCTACAAGTTCAATGCCAAAAATACATTAAATGATAGGTGCTTCCTTAAGTGAATATCATGAACTAATACAAAATAATTGACCTTTTCAGATGTTAGTTTTGTTCATTATTCATAAATTTGTAAACACTGTTAAGTAGGTTAACAGTTCGTTCTATAGCGTTCCTCTGGTCTCAGGACACCTAATCTTTGGACAATTCTGCTTTAGCAGATTATATATACTGAAGCTAAGATAAATGGAAATTAGTTAGGCCAAGAGCTACCAAGCACTTGTTACCAAGTAATATGTGGAAGCTACTGATGATGGACACAGATGCTCCAGAGAATAGGAAGAAAGAGGAGCGTCACATACTTCTGAAGGGGCTGAGTGGCAAAGCAGGTATAAAGCATGACAGGTCCCCGGAAGGATGGCTTACTTTCATCTTTCATGAACAACACAAACTGCAAGCACAACACAAACGTGAAATATTAGGAAATGGAAGACTGTGCCTGGGAGTTCTATGCTATTGCTTTCATGCTATATTTTTTCTTGTGACGCGTTCCTTCTTAAAGCTAAGCCACTTGGTGTTGGGTGAAGTTGACTGTATATCTTGACTCTGTTTGCCAATCCAAATCCAAGACTAAACTGAGAATAGTATGCAGTGTTTAAATCACTACTAATAGCACTCCTATATCTTTCCCTCAGATAGGTTTGGGTTCATCTTTTTAAAATGAAAGTTTGGTTTTTTAGGCTATGGTGTGGCCCAGGCATCCTTTAAAAGCTAGAGAAAAAAAGCTTCTATGGAGAATTTTAGGTAATTATTAACCCATATAGGTACTTACTGGAATTATAGAGGGAGCCTAAGACATTACTTTGCCAACAAAGGTCCGTCTAGTCAAGGCTATGGTTTTTCCAGTGGTCATGTATGGATGTGAGAGTTGGACTGTGAAGAAAGCTGAGCGCTGAAGAATTGCTGCTTTTGAACTGTGGTGTTGGAGAAGACTCTTGAGAGTCCCTTGGACTGAAAGGAGATCCAACCCGTCCATTCTGAAGGAGATGAGCCCTGGGATTTCTTTGGAAGGAATGATGCTAAAGCTGGAACTTTTAAAGTACTGGAACTCCAGTACTTTGGCCACCTCATGTGAAGATTTGACTCATTGGAAAAGACTCTGATGCTGGGAGGGATTGGGGGCAGGAGGAGAAGGGGATGACAGAAGATGAGATGGCTGGATGGCATCACTGACTTGATGGACATGAGTCTGAGTGAACTCCAGGAACTGGTGATGGACAGGGAGGCCTGGTGTGCTGCGATTCTTGGGGTCGCAAAGAGTCGGACATGACTGAGCGACTGAACTGAACAGAAGAAGAAAATGTGAACTTGAGCCCTCGTGGAAAGAACCTGAAAGCAAGGAAGATCTGAACAAGTTCAAATGCAGATAATGTAAGATGCTCCAATACTCACATGGAGTTCATCAAAAGCTGTTATTGTTGTTTAGTTGCTTAGTCACGCCACTCTTTGTGACCCCCTGGACTGTATCCCACCAGGCTCGTCTGTTCATGGGATTTTTCAGGCAATAATACTGGAGTTGGTTGCCATTTCCTTCTCCAGGGGGTCTTTCCAACCCAGGGATTCAACTCAAATATTCTGTGCTGGCAAGCGGACTCTTTATCACTGAGCCACCAGAGAAGCCCTTATCAAAAGTAGACTTAGACAAAGAACTGAGACAGAGCAAGATCAAGTTCTGTTTCAGGTAAGTCTCTTAGTTTAACAAGCCAGGCCTTTCTTAAGAATGGTCTAATGGACCTGCAACTAAGAGGCCTTTAAAGAGAGGCTTTCATAGTTTATGCCTTCCTGGAATTATCTCTTACCAAAGAGCCTGGATATTTTAATCATAAAACCAAACTGTTAAGATCAATTGTTTTCAAGTAACAAAAGACTTTAATGCAATTTTTATAGTGCAATGGCTCTCATATGTTAGTACAGGCTAATGTTTTTTTTATTATAAGGCATAATTTGTCTCTGAAATGAATAAATATGTAATTTGGAGTATTTCCTATCTTTTGAATATATGAAATAAATGATCTCTTTTACTAGACTTAACATTTTACATCTTCTGGGTGATCAAAGAGCACAGAAATATGTTCTTGAAATCACAGACTTAAGAACCATGAATTCCAGTACATTTTTGCAACTTTTTAAACTGAAATGGGAATCTCTTTTTCCAGTTTCTTTCTTTCAACTCATGCCCCAACTAAATTCAACGAATAATTACTGAATGGCAATGATGTGCTCTATACTCTGCTCATGGGAGTATTATCAACAGTAACAGCAAAATTCCTGGTTTCCATCAGGGACGTACAATTTTGTTAGAGAGAAAACATAAGTACAAGTTAAACAGACAACAGTATAAAACTTACGCCAAACGGCGTCCAAATAAACACAGACAATATACTATTACTTCAGGTAATACTAAATAAATTTTTTGCAGAACAACTGAGGTGCCACAAGACAGAAAGGAGATAGAAAAAAGATTTAAAAAGAAAAAAAAATTAAATATAACTTAGTAAACTTTGCAACAATCACTGAATAGATTCTGCTAAGCACTGGCAAGAGTTAATTTAAAAAGCAATGTGACATCTCTACTCTGCTGAGTGATATCTTCAGAGCAGAACCTGATACTTTGTTTGTAACTTGTCTTTGTGCTTCACAAGCGCCACACTCAATGCTTGTTAGCACACTGAGTATATAACTCTTATACAGTTATCCCTTCATATCTGTGTGGGGTTGGCTTCAGGACAACCCCCTGCCACTACCCTACATATGCCAAAATCTATAGATGCTCAAGTTCCTTATGTAAAATAGCATAGTATCTGCATGTAACCTATATGCATCTCCCTGCATATTTAAATCATCTCTATATAATTTATAATACTATCACAATGTCGATGTTATGTAATAAACAGTTGCGAGTGTGTGATAAATTCAAGTTTTGCAGTCTGGAACTTGCTGGAATTTTTTTCTGAATATTTTTGATCTGCAATTGAATCTGTGGATATAGAACCTATAGAGCACCAACTATGCTTTCTCACATTCTGTGATGTTGCAACTCTGTCATCTTCATTTTACATATGAAGAAACTCAGGCTAACTTGCTTGTAGTTGGGAGTCAGAAAAGTAGTAAACTTGATCTTCTTAATCTAACTCATAAACCTGCAATCCAACTTTTAAAATATATTAAAAAAATATTGGAATGCTTCTTACTGTAACAATGTAGGTTTTATCTGACTAAGGGAGCTGCTAAGGCTAACTGCTGAAAAAAGGCTGAATAAAATGTAAAACGTGAAAACACAAATGTAAAACACAGCCAACAGAGGAACTGGCAAACAAACAAGGGGACCTAGGAGAGAAAGGAAATGCATCAAAGGAAGATGTATATTTGCCACTGCTATTTTCCCCTTGGGACAACTGGTAATTCGAAGCATTGCACAAAGAGGCAGAAAATAACAGGTTAAAGATTTTGGCAATCAACTTAGGTTGCATGCATGAATGCTCAGTTGCTCAGTCGTGTCTGACTCTTTGCGACCCCATGGACTATAGCCCGCCAGGCTTCTCTGTCCATGGGATTTTCCCGGCAAGAATACTTAGGTTAAGGAGATAAAAATTTGGAATTCTAGACCACCAAGGCAGCCAAAATTCAAGATTCCAAGATCTGAGATAATAAAGAGAATCACAGAGAAATGAGCCTAACAGTCTCTGTACTATTTCCCTTATGGGATTTCCTAGCTCCTAAGCTACTCCTGTGTGGGCCATATTTACAATAAAAAAAAAAAAGACATTTAGAAAGCAGATGATAAGGAGTTAAAAAATGAAACAGATTTTTATTAAAATCCCAGTGTTACAGAGAGAAAAAATTACTTTACTGCCCTCTAAGGAAAAGAGGCCCTCATAAACTGAGGACCTAGTAATAGATCCTTCCTGGGTTTAAGAGCACTACAGAAGTAAGCCAGCTTTCAAAACTAAATAAAAATTATTTAAAAATTTTACCTGAAACAAACTAACCCACTCATATTCTAATTTTTGCTGGATAAAAATTAAATCTCTGGTAAGAAAAGACTCCACAATATTTTTTAGGCAAAGTTTAGCATGTAATAAAAAATTACCAGGTATCCCAGAGATAGAACCAAATGACTAAAAATCAGGAGAAAAAAAATCAGATGAGAGAAACAAATGCATAGGTGACCCAGATACTGTACCTAACCAGACACAAATTTTAAAAGAATTATGATTAATATGATCAAGAAAAATAGGTACAAAATAGAGAACTTTAATATAAATGTAGAATTTGTAAAAAGAATTAAATGGAAATTCTACAACTAAGAAAATGCAACAACAGAAGTTAGGTATTAAATATTATGAGCTCTAAGCAGGGTATATACAATAAAAACCACTTCTCTCAATGAGCTAGAAAAACTGTTTAACACCAAAATCTGAGATTATTTTAAAAGCGGCCAGGAAAAAAACCTCATGACTTTCAAGGTATAATAGCAGACTTTGCAGCAGACAAAAAATAGTGAAATGCTATCTTTAAAGTTTTGAAAGCAATCATTAACAACCTACAACTCTACAAAAGTAGCAAAAGCTAGCTTCACGAATGAAGGGAAAATACATATAATTTTCAGACCAAAAAATGCAATACCAATAAATTGGCATTAAAATAAACATTAAAAGGGATTTTTCTGGCAGAGGAACATGATTGAAGATTAAAACATGGTCATGCAAGAAGGATTGAAAAACAATAGAAAGATTAAATATAAGGGTAAATATAAGTGAATATTGTCTACAGAAAGTAATGGCAACAATATCTTACACAGTGTAAAATATATATATACATACATTCTATACATATGTATACGTATATATATACATATATGTGTGTATATATATATACATAAATATATATATGTACAGATTTAAAATGTTACCAAAATAGAAATAAATAAAGGGAGATAGTTAAACAGGTTAAAATAAACAAGATCCTTGTATTTCTGGAAGGTGGCAAATGCATTACTTTGAAAAAGAGGCTATTAAATCAAAGATAATAAAATAGTTTTTTAATCATAAAATAGTAAGCATCTAAAATTAGATTTAAGCTTCTATGCTGGGAGTAAGAAGCTATATTAGATAATTTCTGTGTTCTCTTCTATTGCTAACACTAGATAATTCTATTAGTGTTATAAACAATCATTACTATAAGAAATTATAAAGAGGAGAGTTAAAATATAAGGCATATATGAGATATATGGAAGAATCCTACCTCCAAATAGTTCAGACATGATAGAATGATTTTTTATAAGTTAATATACAGAAATGGTCATTTGGATATAATTTATCATGAATATGGTGTGTGTCTGCACATGTGTGCACACTCAAAAAACTGTATGAACAGTTTAAACTAAAATAATTTCTTATGTTCAAATTTATATATTTGGTAGAGTAAGGATAAGTTTCAAAAGAGATATAATTCTTTTCAGTGGGAGTGGGTTCTTTTGATGGTTTTTTTGAGATGGACATATGAAAATTCAGTTTTCCCTTGGTGAATGGTTAGCAGTGAAGCAAAATTGTTGTATATATTTTATCTCAGGGGAATAGGTGGGTTTGACATCTGGAGGGAAGAGGTTAGAGCTCATCACTTGGGTAGAGTAGGAGGAAATGAAAACTCAGAGGAGGGTCAGAATATCTTTAAGAAGGAGGAGGATTTTGGCTAGGGACTAGATAAAGTTCCAGATGGAGTTACTAGTGGTCAAACATTACAGAATAATGAAATGTGTATGGAGGGAAGTTCACTTCAGTAATTCGTTGTGTGGAGCAAAAGTTTTCTAATAATCTAGAAAACCACGTTTATCTTTCCTAAAATATTATACTCAGGATGAAACTATTGGCAGGACATAAGCCAGGCAAAGCCTTTGATGTCAACTAATCATTTCAGACATCAAACAAGCCATGGCTTTTCTGAAAAGACTAGGAGTGTCAATTACTTTCCTTTATTGCTTCTCTTGAATAACTTTCATAATCAGATCAGATCAGATCAGATCAGTCGCTCAGTCATGTCCGACTCTTTGCGACCCCATGAATCGCAGCACCCCAGGCCTCCCTGTCCATCACCAATTCCTGGAGTTCACTCAGACTCACGTCCATCGAGTCAGTGATGCCATCTAGCCATCTCGTTCTCTGTCGTCCCCTTCTCCTCCTGCCCCCAATCCCTCCCAGCATCAGAGTCTTTTCCAATGAGTCAAATCTTCGCATGAGGTGGCCAAAGTACTGGAGTTTCAGCTTTAGCATCATTCCTTCCAAATAGCTTTCTACTAATTTTTAGACAAAATTAAAGATCATAATTATTTGATTACAGTCAACATATTCTGAATTTCCTCAGAAACAGTGGACTGCCATCACTTACACACACACACCCACAAAAGAGAGAGAAGTGGGAAATTTATGTTATCTGATTACATGTAGTAATAGTCTTATGTTCATGACAGGGCAAGATCTATCTTTACTACTCAAAAAAAAAAAGAGAAGACTTTAGGTTATAGTGACAGATGACAGCAACAATCACATGATAAAGTCAATAAAGAGATCTGTCAGAAGATGTCAAACTAATAAAATACTTCTGGCTTGCTTCTTAAGTTCATCTTTACAGAGAAGAAAACAATTTCTAATTTGATAAATTAATCTCAACAAATTGGAAAATGAAAATAATGCTTGCCTGGCCCGATGATACATATCTTAACAGGCTATGCAGGGCATGACTCAAGGGTACCATGCATAATATAGAAACCCTACACTGGTGGATTAGAAACTAGTTTTTCTATAAATTAGGAGGATTTCTACAAAAACAGAAAGCAGGCAGACTCAGGTTGAGAGGGAAGCTATTCTTTAGTATGGTATAAAACACTTACAGACAAGCTGTCATGGAAGATAGTAATGTAACTGAATCTTATGGAGCAGAATGATAACCACTGTTGTCTAATTAACCACTATTCAGATTACTAACTGTAAACTGTAATTCATGCAAATTAGCTTTCCTCTATCTCCTGATTTGGTTACTAGAGGAAGCAAAGGTATCTGGACAATATTTTTGAAAGGAGATGGAGCCCCACATTCAGAGGACAAACTACAATTACACTTCATACTGGTATAATACAAATTCATACAATCAGAAATAGTTCTAATAAAATTTGAACAAGTATTATCAAATAAAACAATGAGTTTACAATAATGAACTACCAAATGTATGAAGAAAAACCAATAATCACTAACATAAAAGAAAATTTCCGCACTAGGACGACCCAGAGGGATGGTATGGGGAGGGAGGAGGGAGGAGGGTTCAGGATGGGGAACACATGTATACTTGTGACGGATTCATTTTGATATTTGGCAAAATTAATAAAATTATGTAAAGTTTAAAAATAAAATAAAATTTAAAAAAAAGAAAGAAAATTTCCTCCATAAAATTTGGCATATTACACTTAAATGTACATACAACAAAATCCTAACATGAATGGATGAAGAAAGAACTGCACATTGAAATGCATGGTAAAATGTAAAACTATGAGGATAAAGAGAAAAGTTAAAAGCTTCTTGAGAGACCAAAAAGAAAAAAAATAATAATAACAACACCTTGCCTACAAAAGAACAAGAATTAGACCTGAATCCGACTTCCTTCTCAAAGGCAGATGCTATAGCGTAAGAAGCAATATCCATCAAGTTCGGAAAATATGACTGTGAGTTTGTGAATTTAAGTCTTAATCTTATATCCACCCAAACCAATAATCAATAGAAGAAAAAGTAAAAACATTATAAAACATAAATACTCAAAAACTCGTAATTACAGACCTTCCAAAAGAGAACTAATAGATTATTCCCGACAAAATACAAAATAAATCCAATAAATAACACTGAAGTGGTAATAAATGTTAAGAAAAACTTTAAAAAATAGTCTTAAAAATAGAAGAACAGTTTAAAAATGTATAGAGAAATTTTAAGACACAACGAGACATGCCTGTGTGTATATAATTTTAAAAAGTGTGTGTCCATATTCTACAAACAAAATTTTTTTTAAAAAGTTGGAGAATTCACAAATTAGTTAGGAACTAGGAGATAAACGAAATCTCTATAGATTCCAAAAAGAAGAGACTATGTAGCTCACATTATTTTTTAAATCACACTAAAAAACTAAAAATAAGTTTTAAACAATAAATGGAATTTAATGGAATTTGCTAGTTAGATGGAGATAGAAAGAAATTTTCTTAACTTGATACATGTTATCTAATAATCACAATCAGTATGTCTACATACAGACACAACTGAGGAACTGAACTGAACTGACTGATTTCATCTCTTGGGATAATAAAGAAATCAAGATGAAAATAAGAATCTCTTTAGAAATAAAGATAAGAATGCTTAATATCAAAATCTTTGGGAGGTGACCAAAGTTAAGCTCAAAAGAAAACATTTATCCATAAATTGATTACTAAAAAAAAAAAATGTAAAAATGAAGTTATCCAAGCTTCATCTGAAGAAAGTAGAAAAAAACTATATAAAACAGTTTAAAAAAGGAATAAATAGATAGGCACAATTTTTAAGATAGACTTTGCTATATGACAGAAACTAACACAACGTTGTAAATCAACTATATTCTAATAATTTTTTAATTAAAGAAAGAGTAGTCATGATCAAAATGTTGAACACTGTCATTTAAAGACTACATTAAATAGATATAAAATGGAAAACTAAAAGAAAATGAAAAAAGGCAAAAACACCACTAAATGTTTTCAGGAATAAGAAATAAAGTTGGAAATAGATATCAGATCAGATCAGATCAGATCAGTCGCTCAGTCGTGTCCGACTCTTTGTGATCCCATGAATCGCAGCACCCCAGGTCTCCCTGTCCATCACCAACTCCCAGAGTTCACTCAGACTCACGTCCATCGAGTCAGTGATGCCATCCAGCCATCTCATCCTCTGTCGTCCCCTTTTCCTCCTGCCCCCAATCCCTCCCAGCATCAGAGTCTTTTCCAATGAGTCAACTCTTCGCATGAGGTGGCCAAAGTACTGGAGTTTCAGCTTCAGCATCATGCCTTCCAAAGAAATCCCAGGGCTGATCTCCTTCAGAATGGACTGGTTGGATCTCCTTGCAGTCCAAGAGACTCTCAAGAGTCTTCTCCAACACCACAGTTCAAAAGCATCAATTCTTCAGCGCTCAGCCTTCTTCACAGTCCAACTCTCACATCCATACATGACCACAGGAAAAACCACAGCCTTGACTAGACGAAACTTTGTCGGCAAAGTAATGTCTCTGCTTTTGAATATACTATCTAGGTTGGTCATAACTTTCCTTCCAAGGAGTAAGCGTCTTTTAATTTCATGGCTGCAGTCACCATCTGTAGTGATTTTGGAGCCCAGAAAAATAAAGTCTGACACTGTTTCCACTGTTTGCCCATCTATTTCCCATGAAGTGATGGGACCAGATGCCATGATCTTCGTTTTTTGAAAGTTGAGCTTTAAGCCAACTTTTTCACTCTCCACTTTCAATTTAATCAAGAGGCTTTTGAGTTCCCCTTAACTTTCTGTCATAAGGGTGGTGTCATCAGCATATCTGAGGTTATTGATATTTCTCCTGGCAATCTTGATTCCAGTTTGTTTTTCTTCCAGTCCAGCGTTTCTCATGATGTACTCTGCATATAAGTTAAATAAGCAGGGTGACAATATACAGCCTTGACGTACTCCTTTTCCTATTTGGAACCAGTCTGTTGTTCCATGTCCAGTTCTAACTGTTGCTTCCTGACCTGCAAACAGATTTCTCAAGAGGTAGGTCAGGTGGTCTGGTATCCCCATCTCTTTCAGAATTTACCAGTTTATCGTGATCCACACAGTCAAAGGCTTTGGCATAGTCAATAAAGCAGAAATAGATGTTTTTCTGGAACTCTCTTGCTTTTTCCATGATCCAGCAGATGTTGGCAATTTGATCTCTGGTTCCTCTGCCTTTTCGAAAACCAGCTTGAACATCAGGAAGTTCACGGTTCACATATTGCTGAAGCCTGACTTGGAGAATTTTGAGCATTACTTTACTAGCGTGTGAGATGAGTGCAATTGTGTGGTAGTTTGAGCATTCTTTGGCATTGCTGGGATTGGAATGAAAACTGACCTTTTCCAGTCCTGTGGCCACTGCTGAGTTTTCCAAATTTGCTGGCATATTGAGTGCTGCACTTTCACAGCGTCATCTTTCAGGATTTGGAATAGCTCAACTGGAATTCCATCACCTCCACTAGCTTTGTTCATAGTGATGCTTTCTAAGGCCCACTTGAGTCCACATTCCAAGATGTCTGGTTCTAAGTCAGTGATCACACCATCGTGATTATCTGGGTGGTGAAGATCTTTTTTGTACAGTTCTTCTGTGTATTCTTGCCACCTCTTCTTAATATCT
>NW_011495039.1:4022545-4070629 GCF_000754665.1 Bison bison bison | reverse complement strand
TTCTGCTTCTGTTATGTCCATACCATTTCTGTCCTTTATCGAGCTCATCTTTGCATGAAATATTCCTTTGGTATCTCTGATTTTCTTGAAGAGATCCCTAGTCTTTCCCATTCTGTTGTTTTCCTCTATTTCTTTGCATTGATGACTGAAGAAGGCTTTCTTATCTCTTGGTATTCTTTGGAACTCTGCAGTACTTGGATGCAATCTCAAAAATGACAGAATGATCTCTGTTCGTGTCCAAGGCAAACCATTCAATATCACAGTAATCCAAGTCTATGCCCCAACCAGTAATGCTGAAGAAGCTGAAGTTGAACGGTTCTATGAAGACCTACAAGACCTTTTAGAACTAACACCCAAAAAAAGATGTCCTTTTCATTATAGGGGACTGGAGTGCAAAAGTAGGAAGTCAAGAAACACCTGGAGTAACAGGCAAATTTGGCCTTGGAATACGCAGTGAAGCAGGGCAAAGACTAATAGAGTTTTGCCAAGAAAATGCACTGGTCATAACACCCTCTTCCAACAACACAAGAGAAGACTCTACACATGGACATCACCAGATGGTCAACAGTGAAATCAGATTGATTATAATCTTTGCAGCCGAAGATGTAGAAGCTCTATACAGTCAGCAAAAACAAGACCAGGAGCTGACTGTGGCTCAGACCATGAACTCCTTATTGCCAAATTCAGACTTAAATTGAAGAAAGTAGGAAAAACCACTAGACCATTCAAGTATGACCTAAATCAAATCCCTTATGATTATACAGTGGAAGTGAGAAATAGATTTAAGGGCTTAGATCTGATAGATAGAGTGCCTGATGAACTATGGAATGAGGTTCGTGACATTGTACAGGAGACAGGGATCAAGACCATTCCTATAGAAAAGAAATGCAAAAAAGCAAAATGGCTGTCTGGAGAGGCCTTACAAATAGCTGTGAAAAGAAGAGAAGCGAAAAGCAAAGGAGAAAAGGAAAGATATAAACATCTAGATATAAAACTTCCCAATTCATTTTACGAAACTAGCATAATCCTGAAACAAATCAGCCAAAAGAACACTAAAAGAGAAACTTAACTATTAGTCAATTGTATTTATAAACTTCTGTGAAAAATCCTATATAAAATGTTAATAAATTGAATCAAGTAATATAATAAAATAACAATGCATTATAAATAACTCTTTCAAGAACATAAAAATGTTTCTGCATGACGGAGTATTATAAATCAAGTCACTGCAGAAAAATATTGAAGGAAAAAATATATGATTTTCATTTTAATAAGTGGTTTCCCCCAAATTTCCAAAATCAATTAATGGAATTTGTGAGCCAGACTGCAATAGAAGGAAACTTTTTTACTTGATAAATGTTATCTAATAAAAGTTCCAGAAAGCAACATACTATTAGCAAATTAATAACAAGAATCTCATTGAATTCAAGAATAAGATTATTGTCCATTAACTCCATTCCTCTTTAGCACTGTGGGGAGATCTCAAGCAATGTAATCACACAATAAAAAAGAACTGATGTATAAATAGAAAAGGTTAAAACTCTATTTGCATGTCATATGTCTTCATAAGTGTATCTGTGTTCTAAAGCTGTCATAAAGAAGTACCACAAACTAGAGAAACATGTATCATAATAAGAACTGATTCTCCCATAATTCTGTAGACTACAAGTGAAAAATCAATGTGTTGGCAGGGACATGCTTCTCAGGCTTTCTTATCTCTTCCTAGTTTCTGGTGGTGACTTTCTATCCTTATTTTCCTTCTCTACATCACTCTCATCTTATCCTCTGTAGTCACACAGAATCCCCAGCCTTCACCTGGTATTTTGCTTTTCTTGTAAGGACACCAATCATACTGGTTTCAACCCTTGCCAGCACCCTCATCTTTGCTTAATAACATCTGTAAGGGTTCTATTTTCAAATATGGTCACATTATAAGGTACTAAGAATTAAGACCTCAAAATAACTTTTCAGTTCAGTTCAGTTGCTCAGTCATGTCCGACTCTTTGAAACCCCATGGACTGCAGCACGCAAGGTCTCCCTGTCCATCACCAACACCCGGAGTTTACTCAAACTCACGTCCATCGAGTTGGTGATGCCATCCAACTACCTCATCCTCTGTCATCCCCTTCTCCTCCTGCCTTCAATCCTTCCCAGCATGAGGGCCTTTTCCAATGAGTCAGTTCTTCGCATCAGGTGGCCAAAGTACTGGAGTTTCAGCTTCAGCATCAGTCCTTCCAATGAATATTCAGGACTGATTTCCTTTAGGATGGACAGGTTAGATCTCCTTGCAGTTCAAGAGACTCGAGAGTCTTCTCCAGTACCGCAGTTCAAAATACCAGTTGTAACACCGAAAAAATAGGGATACATAGAATCAACTGAAAAATCAATAGAATTAATAAGGAAGCTGAAAAGGTGAACTTAAATAATATCAATATCAATTATTTATTTTCCTTTAGACCAAAAATTAAAAGTTAAAAACTAAGGAGAGAGAGAATGAAAGGAGGAGAGTGGCTTCCATAAACAACAACAAAATAATAACAGTCTTAGAATAAGCACAAAAAGGGTCATCACTATATGGAGAAAAATTTACCAATGGGTGTAAATAGCTGAATAATAGTGCAGAAATTCACTATTTCTGTAGGGAAAGATACAATACAGTGACAACACTCATTCAATATAAATTAAAAACACTCATTCAATACAAGTTAACATATACATATTCAATTGCAACCTGTTACAAAAGAAATCAAGACAGCAAATTTTATCTTTTTTATGATCAACAAATGTTTTTTTCCAAAATCATACAGAATACAGAACATCAAATTAAAACTTAACTTCAAATTAAAAATTAACTTCAATTAAAAGAACAAATGTTTATTGAAAACTAAGAACAATAAAGAGGAGTCCTTATGCTATCACATGAGAGCTACAATCGCAGAATCAGTAAACACTGTAATAAATGCCACTTCTATGTGAGGCATTCGTCTAAAAGCTTTACATATATATTATTACACATAATTAAAACTCCTAATATATCTTAATTTGACAGATGAGTTGTTTTAGACACTAGATGACTAAACATATTGCCTAAATTATATATACCATTAGTAACTGTGTGGTCTCATTTGCGGAGAAGGCAATGGCACCCCACTCCAGTACTCTTGCCTGGAAAATCCCATGGGCGGAGGAGCCTTATGGGCTGCAGTCCATGGGGTCGCTAAGAGTCGGACACGACTGAGCGACTTCACTTTCACTTTTCACTTTCATGCATTGGAGAACGAAATGGTCACCCACTCCAGTGTTCTTGCCTGGAGAATCCCAGGGACGGGGGAGCCTGGTGGGCTGCCGTCTATGGGGTCGCACAGAGTCGGACACGACTGAAGCGACTTAGCAGCAGCAGGTTTCATTCTAGAGTCCACATCCTTGACCTATACCATATGCATCCTGATGTTGAAATATAAAGTCAAAGTAATGAAAACTACTTGGCATTGTCATAAGTATGGACATATAAGTAATGGGATAGTACAGAGTCCATATACTGACCCATGTGAACGTGAGAATTCAAAAGCTCTCCAAATCATTATGAAACTAAACATATGGAAACTCATCCATTTAACAAATTTAAGTTAGAACTTGAAGGTGAAAAAGTGAAAGTGAAATCGCTCAGTCGTGTCTGACTCTTTGTGACTCCACGGATTGTAGCTTGCCAGGCTCTTCCATCCGTGGGATTTTCCAGGCAAGAATACGGAGTGAGTTGTCATTTCCTTCTCCAGGAGATCTTCCTAACCCAGGTATCCTGCGTTGCAGGATCAGACCCTTTACTGTCTGAGCCACCCGGGTACTCTTACCTCATAGTATTTAGTGTATATAATAATGCAAAATTACAAATAAAATAGAAGAAATATAGAACCTGTTATAATTTGTATATAATTTATATATATTATATAAATGTATATAAATGTAATATTTTGTAATATAAATTTATAATATATATTATATATAATATCTATATAAATATATAACCTATTATAATTTGTTATAATAGACTATTATTTTAGAGTAGTTTTTGGTTCACGGCAAAACTGAGCTCTAAGTATAGAGTTTCCATACACCCTGTCCCTACACAGGCACAGCCTTTCTTACTATCAACACCCCACACCTGAGTGGTGGCACAGTCATCACAGTGGTAAAACTTAAGATGATGTCACTATCACCCACAGTCCAGACTTTACATTATGGTTTATCCTTGATGTTGTACACTATATAGGTTTTGACAAATGTGTAATGACATGTTTCCACCATTATGGTACCAGACAGAATAGTTCCAGTAGCCCCCAAATAGGCTGTGTCCTCCCTAGTCATCCCCCCCCCTCCTCCCCACCCCACACAGCTCCTGACAACCAGTGGTCTTTTTACCAACACTATAGTTTTGCCTTTTCTATTATGTCATATAGTTGTAATGATACAGGATGTACACTTTTCAGCTTCTTTCATTAATAATATAAATTGAAATTTCCTCCATGTCTTCCCATGGCTTGATAATTCATTTCTTTTTTGCACTGAATAATATTCCACTTTCTGAATGTATCATAGTTTATGTATCCATTCACCAATTAAGGACATCTTGATTGCTTCTAAGTTCTGGCAATTATGAATAAAGTTGCTATAAACCTCCATCCTTTTGTGTGGACATGCATTTTCAGTTAATTTTTGTATATATCAAAGATCATTATTGTGGAATCACATTGGTAAGAGTATGTTTAGTTTTGTAAAAACCTGCCAAACTATCTTAAAAGTAGGTGTCCCATTTTCTGTTGCCACTAGCAATGAGAGTTTCTGGTATAATTTTCTTTTATAATCTGCTTTCTTCACAGTAATTATCTTAGGTATCCATTTGTTTGTTTATTCTTAAATCTGTCTTCCCTTACTGGATTGTCTTGTTTATTACTGCTTTCCTAAGACATAAAACAGTGACTGACAAGTTATAGTAAATGCTCTTAGTAAATATATGTTGAACAAATAAACCATTTAATGCAACTATCTCAAGTTGAGACTGTGTAATGAGCTCTGATAAAAGTAAATGGAAAAATACAATCTAAAGAACACAAGTATACAAAAAAAAAGAAATTAAAAGTAATATATAATCAATAATAAATTGAAAGAAGCTCAAATTCACTTATAGAAAAGCAAATCAAAAAAGCAATAAAAATATTTTTGTCCATAATACTGAAAACAATGTAATGGATAATATTGAATCTTAATATAGTTATAAAAAACAGGCACTCTCACATATACTTTGTGAAACTGTAAATTGGTAATCTGTAGTATATTACAAAATAAATGGAGAAAAAATAAGGGAGTGAAAAACAGATATCCTCTTTTCTAAAAATTCTACTACTGGTAATCTATTTTTCAGAACTGGTTGCCCACATGTCTTGTGTATAGTGTGAATCCTTTATAAGAGATATGTCTTTATGAATTACTTCTGTAATTTAAAAAACCTTTAAAAAGCTAAATGAATAATTATTATTTCAATTTTACACCCCAATGTGCATTCTTTATCAACTGACCCAGTAACTGCCTCAATTCCAGGAGCTGACTGAAAAAAGTCTTATTTAAGGGTAAGACACTTTTCCCTTAGGAGATATGGTGTATGTGTGTGAGTGTTTGTGTGTGTGTGTGTGAAAATTGGAAAGTTCTTAATGTTGAATTTTGTAATATATTCATATATTAATACACCATTTTACGTAAGTTATTCCTGAATGATCAAATATTTTATTAAAGAATATCTTCCCTTGTGAAGATCAAGTACAGATTTTACGTGCTTAAATCTTGTTCAAGAAATATCTAATATTATCTGAATAAAAGCTTAATTAACCATTAGAATCACCATCCCACCCCATGTCCCATTCTCTCTCTCTTACTCACTTGTCTAGCGGGGAGTAGGAAATGACAGAGAACACAGAGGATTTCCCCATCATTACTTCCAAATCAAATTTCTTTAACTCACCGTGCTAGCATACAGTTTGAAGTTTCCTAGAAAGCTCTGTTAAATGCATTCCCATCAATCTCCAGAAAGCAATGTATTTAATTCAAACAGCGTGGGAACACAGTCCCTCACACTGCCAACAATATAGATTTCTTAGCGTCTCTTTTATTAACAAAGACAATAATTGTTACAAATGGATACTGTGTGGTTTCTAAATTCACAATTAAGTTATGCAAGTGAGAGGAAGGTGAAAAAGGTCTGGTAAAAGTCTAAAATTCAACTAAACAGGCACTTGTTTTTCTTCTTTCCAATGGGTCTAATAATAGGAAATAATCTAGAGGATCAACAAAAATGTACAAATTTAAATAATTAAGTTATGTTATTTTGAATATATGATGTCTTTACTAAGATAAAAGAAAAAGTTATGTCTTCTCAGCTATCCAAACAATTCACAGCTGCTCAGTTTTGTTATCCTGAGTTGGTTTCATAGCTAAAATAATTTCTTAAATCTGCTTTCTGAGATTAGCAGTGCCCTCTCCCCCAATTTGAACAAAAATAATTGGAAAGGCACATGTACAAGCTTCCAGTTTATACAAGCTCATTTATTTGAAATCCCTTGAGCTCCTCCAATTAGAAAACAAGTTTTTGAGTTAATATCCTTCAATTGTTAAAAACTTGCGTCACTGCAAGAGCACAGTGAAACGTAAAGGTTCCAGCACACTGGCAGTTGATTGTGAGGGGATGTGATTGTTCCACATTTAGACTGGAAAGGGTTAGGAACTTTGCTTCCCAATGTAGTTAATGAATGAAAGGAAAATTGGACCCCTGAGCCAGAGTCAGTGACCTATGGGAGTGAAAAATGTTCACAGGTTAACAAGGGCAACTGTTCCTTGCCGTAATTCCCAAAGGAGGTAAATGACAAAAGGGGCCAATAAACTTCTTTCTTGGTACTATTTGTTAATCCATTTTCTTCCTAGAAAAAAATACTTGGTGTATCTCTGGAAGCCATTGGCCTTGAACACCTTAAACTTTCTATGGTTGTTTCCTTTTGCTAATGATCATTTATTAACGTATTTTAATAATTTATTTTTATAAGCTCAATTTAGATGTAGTAAGAGATTTATCATCCTATAAAATTTTAAATATTAAAGATATAATACACATTAATGTAAAAGGCAAGGTTGAAATCAGAGCTGCTAACTTTATAGTGACAAAGTAACAGTAACATTTCTTTGTTATCTAAATGGTGTTATCAAGTGGCTATGGAGATTTCTTCTTTCTTAAGTGGGAATTATTTCAAACTTTTGTTTAAAAATATTGTTTTCTCCTGGACTGAAGGGAGTTTTCATAGCCATGACCAGGCCAACCCCCTGGTCATGTTCAGATACAGAACCCCTGATTGGCTGTTGATGAGTCATTCCTAGTGAGGAATTTTATCTTAACACCTGCCTTATCTTTAACATCCTTTTCAACTTCTAGAAAAACAATAACCAAAAATAAAATAAAAAAATTTGGGACCCATCCAGTTTTGGAACACCTGCCTTAGAGATAAAGAGAGTAATTTTAGGCATTTATAATGTCTTTAGTTGTGGCCTGGAATTTGTTCCTCCTATTGTGAGCATCCGCTGACTTTCTCTTCACTTGGGTCTTACTTTAGTCTAAAAAATTATAAAATGACAAGATATTCTCTGTTACCATAGAAAAATCTGTATTCAGAAAATCCCTGAAGCTCTGACTTCACAGTAAATGCACTGTATGAGTTGAAGAAGTATTACAGCACCAGTTCTAGTGAATCAGTCAATAATCCTTCATGATGTAATTCCGGTCTGATATTGATAATCTTCAACTGAAAGTTAAAAAAGGATATCCCAGGCTTATGTGACCACTGTGAACCAAAACAACGCCATTAAAAAAATCACAGACAAGGACTACACAGCTGGACACCAGAAGCACCAGTTTTACTTGGGCTATTAAGAAAATTCACAGTTAACTGAATAAAAAAATATTTATTCTACCTCATTTATTTTTCCCTTGGTATTTAGACGTGTCCCACGTTGGTGCCTGTGAAAAGGTTATTACAAGGGCATAAATTTGTTTTAAAACTATGGGCTAATTTGCTAGGTAAACAGCACAAATTACTGAGCAATTACCTAATTTATGCTATTGTATCAATTAGTTATACTGATTTTTTTAAATGTACTTTTCTCTAAGGTGTACCTACGTGGTCTGACATTAGACAGTCCTTGCCTGAAGCTCAATTAGCTAAATTCTAGGCAATCAGAAACTGTCTGGATGGAAACTGTACTGGAGAGTCAGCAAAACTAACCAGCTTCAGAGAGCTTGCCTTGCAAAACCATAGTAACTAAGTGATGGCAAATGTCATACTACCAAAAACAAAGTTTAAATAAATAAATAAATAAAAACCTTAAATAGCTTCATAAGGTCCCTTTCATGTTTTGCTTTCAGGGAGTCTGCCAGCATAAGCTTGATGAGAAAGAATGATAGAGAAAGGAAAACAAGTCAGCAAAGGGCAGAGGAAAGAATGTTAGGGAGGCTTGTGGTTAAAACTATGATAGCAGTGACTGTGCTCAAGAGCTCCTTTAAAATGACAAGCTTCAGACAGTAACAAGGATTGCAGAAGATGGGGAGAAATTAGAATCCTCATTCAGTGCTGAGGATATATAATAGTTCTACCACTTTGGAAAAAGGGTCTAGCGATTTCCCAAAAAGTTAAACACAGAGTTACCATATGATCCAGTAATTCCTCTCCTAGGTATATACCTGTTAAGGACTGATTCGTGTTCCTGCCTGGGGCCACAAGGGCAAGGCCATAGGCCATGCCTGAGAGGGTAGGGCTACCAGTCAGAGCCAACGGGATGGGACTGCTGCCTCGTGTGCCCTGATAGCGAGGCCCCATTCCCGCAGGCCTGTGACCACAGGTCACCTCTGTGGTGGAGCCAAAGGACAGAGCATCTGGTCAAAGAGGATTATTCTGAAATCCTAAGATCTAATGGAATTTGCCTAGCAGGATTTTTAGACTTGCAAGGGACCTCTTATCCATTTTTTATAGTTTCTCCCAGTTTCCCATTGGAGTGGGAATATTTATGCTACGCCTGTCCTATCACTGTAATTCTAAGAACACGCAACTTTTCTAGTTTTACAGCTTCCTACCTTGAGAGGAATTTTGCCTCAGGATGAGGCATACCTTGAGCTTCACTTACACTTGACTTAGATGATACTTAGATAAAACTTTGGACTTGGAGTTGATGCTTTGGAGGCTGCTAGGATGAGGTGAATGTATTCTGCATACAAGAAGAATATGAACTTGAAGGGGGCAAGAGTATAGAAAGCTATGGACCAAGTTGTGTCCTCCATCCCATTCCATATGTTGAAGCCCCAGTCATCAACAGGTCTCAATTTGAAGGTAAGGCCTTTAATGAAGTAATTAAAGCTAAATGAGGTCATAGGAATGAAGCCCTCATCTAAATAACTTGCTGTCTTAAAAGAAGCAGAAGAGACACCAGGAATATACATGCACAGAAAGCAGTCCATGTGTAGATAAAGCAAGAAGATAGTCATCAGCAAGTGAGAAGCAGAGATTTCATGAGAAATCAACCTTTCCAGCACTTTGATCTTAAAATTCCAGCCTCCAGAACTGTGAGAAAATAAACTGCTGTTGGTTAACCCACTTGGTCTGTGGTATTCTGTTATAGCAGCCTGAGTAGACTAATACAAGTTACGAAAAACATGTATATGCAAATCTCTGCACAAGAATTCCATAGAAGCACTATTCGTAACAGTACAGATGTCCATTAATTGATAAACAGATAAACAAAATGTGGCATATTTCTACAACGAAATATTCAGTCAGTTCAGTTCAGTCACTCAGTCGTGTCCGACTCTTTGCGACCCCATGAATCGCAGCACGCCAGGCCTCCCTGTCCATTACCAACTCCCAGAGTTCACTCAGACTCACGTCCATCGAGTCAGTGATGCCATCCAGCCATCTCATCCTCTGTCATCCCCTTCTCCTCCTGCCCCCAATCTCTCCCAGCATCAGAGTCTTTTCCAATGAGTCAACTCTTTGCATGAGATGGCCAAAGTACTGGAGTTTCAGCTTTAGCATCATTCCTTCCAAAGAACACCCAGGACTGATCTCCTTTAGAGTGGACTGGTTGGATCTTCTTGCAGTCCAAGGGACTCTCAAGAGTCTTCTCCAACACCACAGTTCAAAAGCATCAATTCTTTGGCACTCAGCTTTCTTCACAGTCCAACTCTCACATCCATACATGACCACAGGAAAAACCATAGCCTTGACTAGACGGACCTTTGTTGCCAAAGTAATGTCTCTGCTTTTCAATATGCTCTCTAGGTTGGTCATAACTTTCAGTGAAATATTGTTTGACCATAAAAAGTAGTATTGATACATGTGATGACATGTATAAGCCTTGAAAACAAACATTAAGCTAAACAAAAGAAGCTAGTCACAAAACACATTTTATACAGATCTGTTTATATGAAACATTCAGAAAAGACAAGTCTCTAGGAAAATAAAGGAAGTTAGTGGTTGCCTATGTCAGAGGGTAGAGGGGTAAGGGGACTGACAGCTTAACAGGTACAGAGTTTCTCCGGAGTAATGAAAATGTTCTAAAGCTTAGATGATAGGGATGACTGCAGAGGTTTGTGAATACTGAACAATACTGACCTGTACATTTTAAATTGGTGAATTTCATCTTAAGCGAATTTTATGTCAATACTTTTTTAAAAAAATTAGCATCTTCCAAGGCCCCGTTAATTAACATTGATAGCTCTGTTCACAGACAGTATATCCAGTGACACTATTTTCAGGCAGGACTATTTATAAGGCAGGACTCCATCTAGCATAGAAAGAGCAACTTTGATTCCTCCTTCTAGTTCTAAAATTTTACATTAAGTGTTTCATTTTCCTCTTTGTCTCTTCCACTTTTCCTTCCTTTGCCTTCTCTACCCTTTACTTATCTTAATAAATAATTTAGTCTTGAAAGCTTTAGACTAGGCAGATCAAGGTAACTGACTATGTCAGCATTACAATGTGAAACATGAGGCTCAGAGAGGGGTGTCAGAAAATCTAGATGGGGTGAGGAGAGTGCCCATGTGGCGGGAATACCTTGGAAAGACTGTCTAAGTTCTACTGGGTTAACAAGGGTATGTACATGGGGATTGGCCTGGCATGAGATATCAGAGCCTAATGAGGGTGAGAGGGCATCCCACTAGAAGGGTTGCTCCATCTACAGTATCAGGGCCTGAGTGGGATGAGGAAAGAATACATACAGCAGAGTTCCAATGCAGGGAGAGAAAGAGCAGAGTGAGTAGTGTATTCTTGAAGAGAGACAGCCTAGTGTGAGACAGCAGAGCCTAAGAAGGACAAAGAGTATGTCCAAGAGAGTGGGCAGTTAGAATCCAAGCAAGGTGAGGAGGATATGCATGTAGAAGCACAGCCCTGCAAAAGTTGCTGGAGCCCAAGTGGGCTCACAAGGGTTTCTACCCAAGAAGGTAGGTGGCCCTGAGTCAGAGCCTGAGCAAGGTGAGAATCATGTCCATACGGAGCAGGTGTCTAGCGTAAGGTGTTGAAGCCCAAGAAAGCTAAACAGAGCATTGGTGTGGAGGAGGGTAGACGATGCCTTGGGAGTCACAGCTCAATGGGGTGATGAGGTAGCCACAAGCATGATGTGACAGCAAGAGGGATGAAAAACTGTTCACGTTCAGGGAAGATGTTTAAGTAAATAAAGAAATAAATGATAATGGGTATATTATGCACTGCATGTGAAAGGATTTATAAATATCACAATTGAGAAAGCTGGATAAACTGTTCTGTTACATATGAATTAGACGGTTTGATGTGAACTCATAACTTTATCTCGGTATACCTTATAGCCATAGAAAAGGAAAATGGAAGGTATACAAATGGGTCTCATTTGTTCTAAAACTTCAATGTGATTAAGAGTCACCTGGCAAGATTTTAAAATGATTTTCATACTCCAGGAAAATCAGAAAATGGATCATGATCTTAGGAAAACAAGGCTGGTTCAACATTTGAAAATCAATGTAATTCACTATGTTAATAGTGAAAGTGAAAGTCACTCAGTCATGTCTGATTTTTTGTGACTCCATGGACTGTATCCTGGACTGGGTAACCTTTCCCTTCTCCAGGGGATCTTCACAACCCAGGGATTGAACCCAGGTCTCCCACATTGCAGGTGGGTTCTTTAACAGCTGAGACACAAGGGAAGCCCAAGAATACCTGAGTGGGTACCATATCTCTTCTTCAGGGGATCTTCCCAACCCAGGAATCAAACCAGGGTCTCCTGCACTGCAGGCAGATTCTTTATCAGCTGAGCAACCAGGGAAGACAAAATAAAGAAAAATGACTATGATTATTTTAGTTGACACAAAAATTCAACTGATAAAATGTAATGCCTTTCATGATTAGAAAATATCAGAAAATAAAGACTACAAAGAAACTTCACTAATATGATTTATGACGTTAACAAATTTGGCCTACATTAACTCGGCCAAAGCTTTGTTAGAATAGCATGTAGCTTGATACAATTCCTTAGCAATCATCCTTCCTTCCTCTCCTATCAGATCTGAATTGTGGTCTGAAATCTATTCCATCTTCTCTGATTCTCCCCTTTATCTTTCATAATCACTTTTGCCAATAAATCTTTTTCACACTTAATCTCATTTTAATGTATGAGTTTCAGAGGAATTGAATTATGAGCACAGAGTTCCAAATACAAGCGTATACATATGTTAACAACAACTCTATTCTTAATAGCTCTTAAATGGAAGCAACCCTGATGTGTATTGATAAATTGATAAATTATGGTATGTGTGATGTTGTACAAGTTTTAATTACTCATTATCCTAATTTCCTTAGCTTTAAAATGGAAATATAATAATATTATCTCTTCTATCATAGGTTTTCTGAAAGATAAAATATATTCATGAATATGAGGTGCTTAGAATCATTCTTGAATTTGGTCAATCTAATATGATTATGTACATTACCAGTTATCATTATGAATATGATTATATAGTTTTTTCTACTGAATATTAAACTTTTAAATTAATTTTCCTTAAAAGCAAATGTTCATAATTTTTCTTTCTGCTTAAAAAATGACTTCATATTTTGATCATATCAGATTTGAACTCATCATTCTATTAATTACCTGTCATTTGTGGTCAGAAAACATATTTTGTTTCAATCCTTGTAAATTTGTGGAAATTTTTTTAGGGGCTTAACATATTATCTGTCCTGGATTATGTCCCATGTGCACTAGAGAACAACATGTATTCTGTTATGTTGGACTGTGATCAACAGATGTGGGTAATGTTAATTGGGTTATACTGTTTATCTTTTTTGATAGTCTGCCCAGTTAATATAATCACTATTGAAAGAGGGGTATGGAAGTCTCCAAATATATCATTGAAATGTATGTCTTTCCCTTTAATTCTGTGTGTGCTTCATTTTTGGAGGGGGTTCTTCTTTCTTAAGTGGGTATATAAATTTGTAACTGTTTTCTCATCTTGACTGAATAAACTCTTTTGTCAACAAAAAAATATTTCCCCTTGTCTTTAGTAACAAACTTTGTCTCAAAGTGTATTTTGTCTGATTTTAGTATGACCATTCAAGCTCTCTTGTGGTTTCTGTTTGAATGGTACTTATCTTTTCATCATGTACGTTCAATTTATTTTTGCCTCTGAATTAATGTCTCTGTATCTTATTGTCAGCATACAGCTGGTTTTTTTTTTAAAGAATCCATTCTGCAAATCTCCGTTTTTTTATTTAAGCTTAGCCCATGTACAGTTAATGCAATTACGAACAAAGTAGCATTTGCAGTTGCCTGTTTTCTACTTGTTTTCCATACATCTTATGTTGTTCATTCTGTTCTTGATGTCATTCCTCTTTCTCCATGCTTCCTTCTGTGTTAGAGATTTTCTACTATAATATACTATTTTAGGGCATCCCTGATAGCTCAGTTGGTAAAGAATCCACCTGCAATGCAGGAAACCCCGGTTCAATTTATGGGTCGGTAAGAGTACGTCAAGGCTGTATATTATCACCCTGCTTATTTAACTATATGCAGAGTACATCATGAGAAACGCTGGACTGGAAGAAACACAAGCTGGAATCAAGATTGCCGGGAGAAATATCAATAACCTCAGATATGCAGATGACACCACCCTTATGGCAGAAAGTGAAGAGGAACTAAAAAGCTTCTTCATGAAAGTGAAAGTGGAGAGTGAAAAAGTTGGCTTAAAGCTCAACTTTCAGAAAACTAAGATCATGGCATCCGGTCCCATCACTTCATGGGAAATAGATGGGCAAACAGTGGAAACAGTGTCAGACTTTATTTTTCTGGGCTCCAAAATCACTACAGATGGTGACTGCAGCCATGAAATTAAAAGACGCTTACTCCTTGGAAGGAAAGTTATGACCAACCTAGATAGCATATTCAAAAGCAGAGACATTACTTTGCCAACAAAGGTTCGTCTAGTCAAGGCTATGGTTTTTCCTGTGGTCATGTATGGATGTGAGAGTTGGAGAGTGAAGAAAGCTGAGTGCCGAAGAATTGATGCTTTTGAACTGTGGTGTTGGAGAAGACTCTTGAGAGTCCCTTGGACTGCAAGGAGATCCAGCCAGTCCATTCTGAAGGAGATCAGCCCTGGGATTTCTTTGGAAGAAATGATGCTAAAGCTGAAACTCCAGTACTTTGGCCACCTCATGCGAAGAGTTGACTCATTGGAAAAGACTCTGATGCTGGGAGGGATTGGGGGCAGGAGGAGAAAGGGACGACAGAGGATGAGATGGCTGGATGGCATCACTGACTCGATGGACGTGAGTCTGGGTGAGCTCCGGGAGTTGGTGATGGACAGGGAGGCCTGGCGTGCTGTGATTCATGGGGTCGCAAAGAGTCGGACACGACTGAGCGACTGAACTGAACTGAACTGAACTGAAGATTCCCTGGAGAAGAAAAAGGCTACCCAATCCAGTATTCTGGCCTGGAGAATTCCATGGACTCTATAGTCTATAGGGTCACAAAGAGTTGGACACAACTGAGCAACTTTATTTTATAACTTATGTTTCATTACTTTTTGATGTATTCTCTGACTGCCCTAGGATTACAATTAACATCTTAACTAAAACAATCTAGCTCAGTAAGTATCTACTTTATTTTAGTATTATATAAAGGTTTTGCTCCAATACAGTTCCACCCTCTCTCCACTCCTTTGTGATACTATCATCCTACAAATCACATCTTTGTACATTATAATCTCTATAAGCTATAAATATAATTTTTAATTACTGATTTATACATATCTTTTGTATCAGACAAAAGATTTATGAAAAAGATAAATATACTGTAATCTGTATTAATTTATGTAATGACCTTTATTAGGGTTTTTACTTCTTCACATTGAAGCAAGTTATTACCTAGTTTCATTTTAGCCTGAAGGACCTCCTTTAATATTTCTTGTATAGCAGGTCTGCTTAATGATAGTCTTTTAGTTTTAGTGTCTGAAAATGAATTGATTTTTCAAGGATGTTTTTGTAAAATACTTCATTCTTGGGTAAGTCTTTTTCAGAATTTTGAAAATATCATCTCATTGCTTTCTGGTTTCCATTGTTTCTGATGAAAAGTCAGCCATTAATCTTATTGTGGTCTCTCCCTGACTTGGGGACTCAGGTCAGCTTTCTGCTCACTAGTCCTCTACCAAAGGTCACTTATGCCACCATTTGGAGTATGCACAAGGAGTGGGCCACAAACATGTGGGTGAGGAACACAGAACCACGGGTGCCCATCAGCCATGAGGATGTATACAGATGAGGCATCCCCAGGGGCTTACAGGTAGCTTCCTCATAAAGTTCATGGTGGGACCCAGGTCCCTTTAATGCTCTCTGAGTGTCCTACCTGTCATTCTCCCAGCCTCTTTTTGTCTCCAACTGCTGTAGCTCACACATGGTGCTTTGGATGGAGAGAGAAATGGCCCTCTGTGGCAGCATTCCATTCACCCTGCTGGGAAAACTGGGCACTCAACTGTTCTTCCTTTCCTCCTTGGGAAAAATCTCTGGCCGTGTTCTCTCTTGGCACTGGAATGTCACCTTGGAATGGGGTGATATAGATAAAATCAAATGATTCCTCTCACCCTCTTGAATGGTTTCAAACTTGTTGTTGTTGCTGTTCCAATTAAGTGCCAGCAGTTCTCCTGGACTTCCATAAAAGCTCACCTATCCATGAATAACTATCTAACATAGTGTTCTCTAGGAGAGAACACAGAGAGGGGTACAGAGTACCTGCAGCCAGTTCACATACCACTACAGGGTCCACTACCAAGATAAAGCCTGTATACCTAATACCCACTGCTAGGGTGGGTCTTCTCAGATGCCTTGGTGTATGGTGCTGGATCCCCAGGTCCCTCAGGGCTACTTCTGTCTGTGGATGGATGCCAAATTGTTGTTGAAGGGGGGAAACAATGAGGAATGTTTTATATAGCCTCTTGTTGAAATCACTCCCACATCATCCATTTCTCATAAATAAGTGCTCCTAATATTGTTGTAAGACTTCTGGTCAATTTTTAGAGTTTTGAAAAGTTAATTTTCATTATTTTATGGAAGCAAGGATTTTCAGAATTCCTTACATGGCCATTCCATGGTGCTTTTCCTGCCTTTCTTTTCACCAGAGAATATGGTTACCATCATCTAAACATTTTAAATAGATCTTTGCAGAAGATCCATACCAATAAGATGGATAAAGTTTTAGAAATGCAAACTTGATTGACATACCCCTTATAATTTAAACCGTCCAAACTCTTGGATCAAATTTTTCTGAATAAAAATCAAAGACATCATGACGTTTGGTTCCAAATCCACTATTTGCTTCCAGGCATCCTATGACTCAGAACTGTGTGCCAAGAGTGTTGCATTCACTCACAGCTTTCAATTTTTACATGCTCTGTTCCCTTTGTTTGGCCAGCTTGTCTAATGAATTCCTTCTAGTCATTCTTCAAGTCAAAACCAATCATTCCTTCTCTGAAGCTCTTTCTGTAATCCCAGAGGTAATGTCTTTTTATATCTTCACCACTTCTTGTGCATTCCTCCATTAAATCACTTTACATATAGTATGTAATTGTGGTTTGCCATCTCTTTTCCCATCACTTTTAGGGTTAGAATTACAGAATTTCAATTTTTTAAACCCTATGCTTAGGAAAATGCTTGCCATATGGTATGAACTACTTGAATGTTGCCTGAATAATTGGGTAAGAGTGTTGAGAGTCATAGATAAGGAAGTTTGGAAGAGGGAGATAGCAATTAAGAGGATCGTGGTGCTAGCCATTTTTAACCAGAGAATAGATTTGGATATTTTTTCTTTATCCCTTCTCCAGTAAATGATAAATAGCTTTCTTCCCTGGTGGGGAGAATCCCCTTTAGCTTAGTAATGGCTCTGAGTACACTGAGAGTTAACAGTTCAGGGCTCAAAGGAAAAGACTTGGCATGGGCAGGGATGGGAGGAGAATCATGCGGCCAAAATATTTCTCTTCATTTTTTCCTTCAACTCTGGGAAGGGAGAAAACATAAAACTGAGTATTACACTAAGCATTAAACAAGAAAAATGTTCTCACTTTATGATTAAAGGATAACGGTGCTCTTGTGATGGTGTCAGGTATGATAAAACAAACAAAGTAAATTATAAGTAGTAATCTCGTTTGTAGGAAGTTATACTGGTTGACATGTCATATCTTTTCCATTTGTAGTTTTCCTGACTTTCTGATTTGTTTCCAACAAAAACTGGTGTTAGTAAGATGAATAAAAACCTAACCATGGGAAGAAGCTGATGGATAGCTTTATGTGGTGTGCATGGAAAAATCCTCCTCAGGAAAGAATCCAAATTACTAACTGGAAAAGGGCGGGAAGAATAACTCATGTCAATAAAGAAAAGCTATGAAAAATCAAAAGGTCAGGACTTTGGATATTTGTAAGTTAAGGTGTATTTTGACTTGTCCTGGAGAGACTCAAAAACTACTATTGAACTGAATTACTTCCAATGAAATTACTTGGCTCAAATAATTTCCTATTTCAATACCTTGCTTGCTGTGAGGACAAGTGAAATAGACCAGTGCAACTAATAAGCCAAATTACATAACATTTTAGGGAGACCTTGAAACATGACAGTGTAAAATATATTGCATCCATACTTCTATCATGCATTGTTATTGTAATCAAGAATTAGTTCAAAGTAACTGAAACTTTTCTCAAACTTTTTTTTTAATATTCCTTCTTCTATACTTAGAAAAGTAGTATAATTTATTGCACAAAAAGAGAAATTAATGCATGCATGACAGATAAAAATTGCATTGATTAGTTTAAAATTAAGAATTAAAAAAATACAAATAGTAAATACTGGCTTTCCTGTCACTTCATGTAAAATACTACTAACTGATTAAAAATAATGTTGCTAATATATACATTACTTTGGGCAAGTTATCATGTATCAGTTTTCTGGTATTTAAGAAAACAAATGTACTAAAGACATTGATCTGAAACATATTAAATTTCCATATTAGCTGCTATCCCAGTTATTACATATATCATATACACATACAATTATATATGATATAAATCATATACAATTACATATGATATGTACATCTTTTTAATTCAGTTTATTTATTCCAATACTTAAACTATATTCTACTGTGTTTTTAAAGGCAAAAACTATTACCTCTTCCTAATTTACATGAAATATATTATTAGTCTCCCATTACAGAGAGGAATATGAGTTACACATAGCTTAATTTATTCATTCACATTCACACAACTAAGAAGAGGTTAAGTTGAAGTTGGAACACAAGAATGTTTGACTTCATGTTCTTCCCACCTCTTTTCTTCCCCTTTTCAACACATATTTTGAGTTTCCACTATACACCAAGTAATGTGCATCACAAAAAGACCCTCAAAAAGGAAATTAGTGAATCGGGCATCAAATAATGTATCATGGTTGACTGAAAATAAGAGTTTGTGTTTCTACTATGTGAAGGAGCATAAAGACTTATGGCCTAAGGACAGAGCAAGGGGTGAGGGATGTCAATGAAGTTATGGGTCAGAAAAATAGTCTCCATGAGAACGGGACACAAATAGTGGCTGAAATGACAGTAGTATTAGGAGATTCTGGATAGAGGTCAAAGTGAGAATGAGCCCAGATGAGTTTAAAAAGACAATTTCTCTAGGGCAGATCAATATTTGGAATTGGCAGAAGCTTAAATATTTTGGTTAAAATAATTTAATTCTAAAGATAGAAGTCTAATAGGTGTTAGGCTAGAAAGAGAGACAATCAAGGAATGACATATTGCTGCCATGGATAATGGGATGGCTAAGCTTGTAAAAACAAAATTAAGATGTAGGAGGATGTATCCAGAGTATTATTAGACTATAAGGAGAGAGAAGTCCTAGGTTAGCAGGACTACCTTCTCTGCTTTCCAACTTCTTATAGTATCACTGACTAACCTCAGGACTGCTTCTATACCCAGGAAATGCAATAACATGCACATGCTTCTTAAGTGATCTTAGCTACATAGAGAATGGAACTATCCAAAAATCAGACAGATCATTACAATAAACAGAGACAACAGGAAAGAAAAGAAGAAGAAAAATATGATTTGGAGAAACACCCATGGGGCTTTTCTTCCTTTCTTAAATTTCTGAATGACTAATTTGTCCCTGGACACCACAAACATCAATTACTCATTTTAAAACTGCTCAGAACATTTTTTTGAGTTTTTTAAAAACATTTTTCAATCATTAGTCCAAGTTTATATAAGCAGAGCTTAGATACAGTCCCTCTGAGCATTCTTATTTATGATATATGGGATGCTGTTCTTTTGAATTGGGTAAATTTCCATTCACCTTATATTTAGGCCTCCCAAGACCTTGTTCTATAGTATAGAAGAAAAGCAACTTGGTTCCACCAGAGGCTACATGCAAGTTATGGCATGCTAGAAGCAAAAAGAGATTCTCCATGGTCAGCAGTAGTGAATGAGAAACCTCTAGTCAGATCCAAGGAGGAGAGTGTGGCACGCATGATAGCCAAGTGGTTTCAGTACTGCTGTCACAGTTTATAGGACAGTATATCGTGGTTAAGAGACAGACCCTAAAGAAGAGACAACTGGGTTTCGATATCTGCTACTTACTAGCTGTGTGAGGCAGTAACGTCATCCAACCCCCTGGCATCTCTGCTTACTTATTAGTAAAATGAATATAATAGGATCTATTTCAAAGTGTATTATGACAGTTACAGGAGTTGATATATAAAGTTGTCTTACAAGAACACTGCAATTATTATAATTGATATTATTATTATTATTATTTGTGGTTGGTGATACACTGTACAGGTTTTGGCAGTAAATAGTCTTAGCATGACCAAATCAGAAGTGTGCCTCTTTTTTATTCATGAAACTAGAATCTGACAGAAACTCAACTGAGATTCAAAAAATACAATGACTACTCCTTACTGAAAATTCAGATACAGATGACCACAGGCAGAAGTCATACAACTGATATTCTGAACTAAAATAGAACTACCTAACCTAGTATTACTGGTTAATTGTCTTGAATAAGAGATCTATGCTTTCTAGAACATAAATGTTCTTGTAACATACCCTCCTCTGCCATCATTATCTCAACTATTGTGCTGACCAGAACACAGCTCATCAACTTTGATCTGATCAAGGAAGCAATTGGGTTTTTGTTCTTCTTCTGCAGACATCATATTTAGCATTAGGTTTTCTAGAAGTTTTATCATACCTTCACTCATATTGTTTGAATTCGGAGTTAAGTAAATCCCTGTGCTGTCCTCAATATTCTGCAAGTTACTGGTTGATAGGCAAGATAAGCTCTACTTTACTGCTTCTCTTACTTAATAAACTCCCTATTTTAGTTTTACTATTTCCAGTGAATAGCGACCTCACACTTGCTGACACATGTTCAGTGGTTATACAAGAGATGTTGATATTTTGTCTTTCATGCCTCAAGTCAGTCTTCTTTTCTCACTCTCTTACACATCCGCTTTCCAATTTATTTGAAGCCACTGTCCATTTGACATGAAAAATGCACTTACAGTCTTGTGGCTAATTATTTCAAGGAGAGTGAAAAAAACACTCGATTATGGCATGATTAACTCCATGTGCTTCAGCTAAAGCAATTGCATACTACAGAATTTCTCTGCAAAGACAATTTTCAGCAATTGGCTTGTGTTAAACATTGCATTCCATTCCTCCGGTGCTGGACTGATTTTTCTATGTATCTTCAGAGAATCAGCCTATTCCATAGCACATCTCATATACTTCTTCTATGAAATTTTATGCAACTGAATTATCTTTGCTAGTTTTTACCAAATAACTATCACCTCTCATGTCATTACTCAGGTTTTTAGCTCCTGGCTTTTTAACTTCTCATCACAAAAATGGGAGGGAGGTCCAGGAAGGAGGGGACATGGGTGTACATATGGCTTATTTTTGTTGATGTATGACATAAAACCAAAAAATTCTATAAAGCAATTATTCTTCAATTAAAATTTTTTTAAAAAGTGAATGGTCACATGGTGATTGACTGTTCCATTCAAGATTTGAGGTGAAGAGCTGAAGTTGGTGGAGAAGGCAATGGCAACCCACTCTAGTACTCTTGCCTGGAAAATCCCATGGACGGAGGAGCCTAGAAGGCTGCAGTCCATGGGGTCGCTGAGGGTCGGACACGACTGAGTGACTTCACTTTCACTTTTCACTTTCATGCATTGGAGAAGGAAATGGCAACCCACTCGTGTTCTTGCCTGGAGAATCCCAGGGATGGGGGAGCCTGGTGGGCTGCCGTCTATGGGGTCGCACAGAGTTGAACACGACTGAAGTGACTTAGCAGCAGCAGCAGCTGACATTGGGGCTTGAGACCAGACTGAGGAGTGCTACTCATATCATTGATATATAACTACTATCTCTGATACTCAATTTCATATCAGGAATGTTTCACCTGTTGCCCTCAGACAGGATTATTTGCAATAAAGCTCTCATGACTTTTGCAACTATTCCCAAGGATGGGGCTGGATCTTCAATGTGCTTAGTACCTGATAATCTTAGATAGATTATTTAGAGGCTCTAACTCTCAGATTCCTCATATATTAATGAAGATAATTAAGACTGGAATATTCTTGGTAGGGATGCCATAGGATTAATTAAGATAGTTAAAGTGTTCCACATAATGCTTGACACACAGAAATTACTCAAATAAATATAGCTATTACTATTTCTGAAAATATGCACTCATGAAAAGTCTTTATGAAATAACTATCAATTTAGATTAAATTACCTTGTATCAGGTTGTGATTAAATGTAAAAGAACTAGAATCTGTTGAAGACTTGAAATAAACAGAACTTTATACATATGACTTTGTCATCTTTTTGCTTAAATCATAAAGGACTTGAGAAAAAAAGAAGACAAAACAACAGTATTATTTTTTACTAAGTCTAAGAATTAAAAAGATGGCAAATGCCCAGGTGAAAACCTATCCACTTCTTGATTTCTTCCACCATATTATTATTATTATACTTTCTGAATTCTTACACACATATTTTGTACCTAAAAAGTTAGCACTAAAGTATTCTACTTATGTTTATTTTGATAACTGTTTCACTTTTTAAAACCTATGTTAGGTAGTATAGCCCTAATGGCTTAAGATCTTTTCTTTAGTAGATAGACGTATACATCTATAGATTTAAAAGAAAAATGGTATCACGTCCTCATCTGGTTTGACCATATTGGGACTTAAACACCTATACATACACCTATATATAACAATTGATGAGTGATTCATTCTGTAATTCCATAGTTTGAAAATACTATATATTTATATATAGTCCAGTCCACTCACTGGACTATATGATGGGCCTGGATCTCTCTTCAGGAAAGGACTAGGCAACGTAGCTGAGACTGCTGTTGGTGGGTAGTGTTAAGCTGTTAGCCACTGTGGTGACTGCCTCAGATATAGAGATATGACTCACCTAAGGTTGTGTCCCTTCCTATGAGACAGGCTGGGACCTGGGACCATTTGCTGAAGTGCCTGCCCTTGGAAAAAGGTCTTCTACATCAGCAAAACACAAAGAAAGTAATGGCGAACTAAAAATAACTGCATGGATGTGCGGTTGGGATTAATTACAAAAAACAAGATACAAAAAGACCCAAAACCCAGCAGAAGCAGGGTGTTAGCAGCAAAAGCAGGGTACTGCACCAAGCACACAGAATCACCAAGAAGGTGGGAAGACCAACTAAGCTGCCCGTCTAGTGCAACCCCTGAACTCACCCCTATATGCATGCACGCATGCTAAGTCACTTCAGTTGTGTCTGACTCTGTGCGACCCGTAGACGGCAGCCCACCAGGCTCCTCCTTCCACAGGATTCTCTAGGCAAGGATACTGGAGTGGGTTGCCATTTCCTTCTGCACTCACCTCTACACTCATCCCATATAAGGAACTAGCTCACCCCACCCCACACCCACCACCTGGGAGTGAACAAGGGAATCTTGTTTGCATTCCCTCCTGCTGAAGCAAGAGTCCCAGTAAAGCCTTGCCTGAATTTCTTATCTGGCCTCTTATCAATTTTTACTGATTAAGGAGGCCAAGAACCCTGGTCAGCAACACCTAAAGCGGCCCCACTTTCTCTCTGAAGTATCCCTGACCACCCTAACTATGATTGCAGCGCATTTCCCACAGCAGTGCACATGCCCTTCTACGTTTACGTCTTCCAATACCATTAGTATACGACATACCTGATGTATTTACTTCTGTGCTATTGCTTTTCTTTCCCTTTCAGAATTCAAGCTCAACGAAGGCAACATTTGAGGTCTGTTTTGTTTACTGGTATATCCCAAGAGCTTAGATTACCTGAAGCGTAATACTGGCTTGATAATTGTTATTTTTAAATAGTTATGAGCCATCATCCTACCACCTGTTAAGGGAGAAAGGTGAAATACATGCAGTTATCTCATTCTATGTGTCTACTTATTTTTTGCCTGTCTTCCTCAACTAGAATGTGAGCTCCACGAGGGCAAGGAGATTGTATCTGTTTTGTTCACCATTGTATCCCCAGCAACTAGCATAGCGCCCAGCACACAATAAATGCTTAATAAATCCTTATTGAACAAATGCCTGAACAGATACAATGGGGCCACATAATAGGACCTCAGTAATTTCTCTAGGAGAAGGACTAGGGAACTTCTGCCTTCCCGATACTATTGGTATGGAAGTCAGTAGTATTCAATAAACAAATATTGCAATTGTAACTTGGATTTTCCTCAAGTTCAGCTTCAGTGATAAAAGATGCTTATTTATAACAATGAAGTTCTACTTTGTTTTTTTTCCTTGGTTACCCATCCATGTTTATTTCCTTAGAGAAAAGAGAGGGACTATGAGCTTGGTTTTACACACAGCTCCAAGGCCACTTAGCTATCTCTTTATCATTAAAAACTGTGTCTGAGTTCTGATTCTTAAATTTGGCCTCAAATCTTCTTTCACATACTCTCTCTTGTCCAGCAATTTAACTTCACGTCCAAAACCCCCTTTCTATGGGGGAAGGGATCGATTGGGAGTTTGGGACTGACATGCACACACTGCTATATTTAAAATAGATAACCAACAAGGACCTACTGATAACACAAAGAACTCTGCTCAATACTTTGTAATAACCTAAATGGGAAGAGGATTTGAAAAAGGATATATGTATATGGATAACTGAATCACTTTGCTATATACCTGCAACTAACACAACATTGTTAATCAACTGTGTCCCAGTATAAAATAAAAATCCAAAATAAAAATTAAAAAAATAATTTCTTTTTTAAAGAATTTTTTATTCCATTTTTTTCTTTATATGGATTTTTCATCCAAAGGTTTCCCAAGAAACTGTTTCATACACTCTCCTCTCTATCCCTGCTTTCAGTACCAGGCACTGCAAATTATTAGCAATTGAAACTCTGGCTCTTTGTCCAATCAGACTTCCAGGCCATTGGTCCCAGAGTATATACCCAGCAAAGTATGCCCTGATTGCTGAGAGGAAAAGCTGGCCTAAAATATTCTTGTAAAAATTTTACTGAGCTATATTTTACATATCATACAATTCACCCATTTGAAGTATAAATTTTAAAGATTATTAATATTACCGACTGGTGGAATCATCACCATGGATCATTTTGAGAACATTTTTATTCCTCCAGTGAGATTGTTCTTATCTACTTATGGCTAATTCCTGTTCTCAGCTTTAGGCAACCATTAATTTATTTCTCTAAAAATTGGTATTTTCTGGATATTTCACACAAATAGAAGTAGACAATATATCCTCTCTCGTGCTTGGCTTCCGTCATTTAGCATAATATTTTAAAGTTCTTCATGTTGTAGCAAATGTCAATTCTTTTTACTGCTGAATAGTATTTCATTGAATGGATATGTCACATTAGACAGATAGATAATAACCAAGCAAATACATGAGATAATTAATGTGAATTTATTCTGAAGGAATAAATGAGGCAAGTATCATAGAAGAAATAAATATAATAAAGTTATTTCAGTAAAGAGTAACTGAATGTGGTGGTAGAGGGTAAGTAGAGATGATTCCCTAAGGAAGGAGGCATTTGAGCCTCCTTCTGCTCAAATCTAAATGAGCAGAAGTTATGGCAAGAGGGAGATGGGAGCAAAGGGGTCCTAGGCACAGCTGTTGTGAAGAACAACTGAGGGAATGCAAAGCACTGGGTGGTGGGTAACCACTCAATACACAGCTGCTGTTTCACCCCATCCCTTTAACGACTCTCAGCTCCTTCTATTCAAACAAGGAGAAGCTGGCCAAACCATAGATCACAGGGAGTAAAACTATATCTATGAAAAGTAAAGGCCCCCAAGAGAGATTCAGGCTCTGGCATCATAGTTAGATTCCACAGCTCTGAATCATACACCCAAGTCAGATAGAAGCACTAACCCAGCCTCCCTCCTGTTGCCAATTCAACTTCTTCCTCAAGAGTGACACCAGATTTCCAGTTTGGGGACATGATGAGTAATTTAACAGTGAGCATGTTCCTATGTTCTTTTATACAGTTCAGGAAGTTCTCACAGCAAGTATACTGGGGTGGTTTGCCATTCCCTCCTCAAAAAAAGATCTTAATGAATTGGATTACTACGATGGTGTGGTCAGTCACCCAGAGCCAGACATTCTGGAGAGTGAAGTCAAGTGGGACTTTTGAAGCACTGCTGTTAATAAAGCTAGTGGATGCAATGGAACTCCAGTAGAGCTATTCAAAACCCTAAAGGATGATGCCATCAAGGTGTTGCATTCAATATGTCAGCAAAGCTGAAAGATGTAGCAGTGGCCATAGACTAGAAAAGGCCAATCCCCATCCCAGATCCCAGGAAGGGTAGTATTAAAGAATGTGGTAACCATCAGACAATTTCACTCATCTCCCATGCTAGTAAGGTCATACTTAAAATCTTGTATGCTAGGCTTCAGCATTATGCAAACTAAGAACTTCCAGATATCCAAGCTGGGTTTAGAAAAGAAAGAGGAACCAGAGATCAAATTGCCAACATTCATTGGATCATAGAGAAAGCAAGGGAATTCCAGAAAAACATCTACCTCTGTTTCACTGATTATGCTAAAATCCTTTGACTGTGTGGATCATAACAAAGTGTGGAAAGCTCTTAAAGACATGGGAATACCAGATCAACTTACCTGTCTCCTGAGAAACTTGTATGAGGATCAAGAAGCAACAGTTAGAACTCTGCATGGAAACTGATTGGTTCCAAATTGAAAAAGGACTATGACAGGGCTGTTTGCTATCATCCTGTTTGGTTAACCTATATGCTGAGCGTATCATGAGAAATGCTGGGCTGGATGAGTTACAAGCTAGAATCAAGATAGGCGGGAGAAACATCAACAAGCTCAGATACACAGATGACACCACTCTAGTGGCAGAAAGCAAAGAGAAATTAAAGAGCCTCTTTATGAGTGTGAAGGAGGAGAGTGAAAGAGCTGGCTTAAAACTAAATATTAAAAGAAAAAAAAAGTAAGATAATGGCATCTGGCTCTGTTACCTCATGGCAAACAGAAGGGGAAAGGGAGTAGTGACAGATTTCCTCTTCTTTGGCTCTAAGATCGCTGTGGATGGTGACTGTAGCCATGAAATCAGATGGTTGTTTCTTGGCAGGAAAGCTATCGTAAACCTAGACAGTGTGTTAAAAAACAGAGACATCCTTCTGCTGACAAAGGTCTTTAGTCAAGACAAAGGTCCGTATGGTTTTCCCAGTGGTCATGTATGGCTGTGAGAGCAGGACCTTAAAGAAGGCAGAGAACCGAATTATTGACGTCTTCAAACTGCAGTGCTGGAAAAGACTCCTGAGAGTCCCCTGGACAGCAAGGAGATCAAACCAGTCAATCTTAAGGGATATCAACCCAGAATACTCATTGGAAGGACTGTGATACTGATGCTGAAGCTGAATCTCCAGTATTTTAGTCATCTGATGCAAATAGCTGACTCACTGAAAAAAAGTCCCTGATGCTGGGAAAGATTGAGGGCAGAGGGAGAAGAGGGCCTCAGAGGATGAGATGGCTGGATGGCATCACCAGTGCAATGGACATGAACTTGGGCAAACTTCGGGAGATGGTGCGGGACAGGGAGGCCTGGTGTGCTGCAGTCCATGGGGTCACAAACAGTTGGACATGACTGGGCAACTGAACAACAATGTCCCTGTGGGGACAAATGTGCTCAATTCTCTTGTGTAGATACTTTAACTTTTTGAAAAATTGACAAACCACTGTCCAAAGTGGCTGTACAAATTTCATTCCCACCAGCATGTTTCTTCACATTCCCATCAACATTTGTTACTGTCCGTCTCATTTATTACAGGCATTCTAGGCGATACGAAGTGACATCTTATTGCGGTTTTAAATTGCATTTCTGTGGACAGGGAGATGGGAGTAGGCCAACTTAAACATCAAAGACTCCAGTGTTTTTACTGAAGTTTGGTAGTTTTTCTTGAATCATTCCTCTTCAGATTGTTGGAAGCCTTTGGTTAATCTTGAGAGTTCTGAAATACTTGGTTTTGCTGATATTTGTTGTTTTTGTGGAGAACATTTACCAAACTTCTCACTTCACCACTCCATTAGTCCTGTTCAAATCTAAAATGTTACTGTGATAAGTTTTAACTTTATAAAATTCATTAATTCTCCCTATATAATTCTCCCTCTCTCTTTTTTCAAGTTTGTACTTTTTAAAATGATACATTTATACATTTTTTGAACATAGAGTAGTTAGAAAAAAAAAAAAACAGCCCATTGGAAATACTGAAATGTCACTTAAATACTATTATCTATAATATATGTTACATTACTTAACTATTTCTCTATCTACTTATGTTTTCTGAAGTTTCACCTGTATGCAAGATTTACATGATCACACTGGCCAACAAATGCACTGACATCTAATTATTATATCAAAAACTCTCCAACCTTCCATCATCATGGAAAACACCATGATGTCTATTATGTGCCAGCTTCTAAGTACTTATACTCATTTAACTTTCATATCAACTCCATGAGGTAGCTACTACTATGATCCCCATTTTCCAGATGAAAAAACTGAGGTACAGAAGGGTTACATAATTTGCCAATGATGATTAAGCCAGAAAGTAGAGCTGGGAATTCCATTTCCAGAATCTTTATCGTCAAATTTGATCGCTCTGCTTGCTTTACGTGAGTTAACTAAGGCACACAAGGGTGAAGAGTTGCTCAGCCAGTAACTGGTAAAGCCAACACTTTGATTCACTCAGACTCTACAGGTTGGCAGAGAGCAACCATTAGGGATATAACATCCACATTCCTCCAGGTTTAAGATGGGAAGAGAGTTTGGGGAAGAAGAGATTCCCACTGTCTGAATTATGTAAGACTTCAGTTATCTTCCAGAGATCTGTTATCTTACTTCTTGCCTAGATGGGAGGGTGACAGATGGTTCAATATATCTAGCCAGAAGAAAATTGTTGGAGCAAGAAAAGGTTGAATTCCAAAACTGCTGTTAGAACAGTCCACTCCAGCAGCAATCTGCCTATAGCAATATCCCAGCTACAAAGGCAGAATCACTCCAACCCCAACAAAACTGAAAAGTGAAAGTTGCTCAGTTGTGTCTGACTCTTTGTGACTCCATGGACTGTAGCCTGCCAGGCTCCTCTGTCCATGGAATTCTCCAAGCAAGAATACTGGAGTGAGTAGTCGTTCCCTTCTTCAGAGGATCTTCCCAACCCAGGGATAGAACCCAGGTCTCCGACATTACAGGCAGATTCTTTACCAGCTGAGCCACCAGGGAAGCTCAAGAATTCTGGCATGAGTAGCCTATCCCTTCTCCAGGGGATCTTCCTGACCCAGGAATCAAACTGGGATCGCCTGCATTGAGGGCGGATTCTTTACAAGCTGAGCTACCACAGAAGTGATAGCCAATCCACCTTACCAACCACCTGCTGGAACATTTGCACCATTCTGTATAAACTGGCAGCCAAAGCTGACTGATACGATACTCCAGAATCTAGATACATTGATGGCTCTTACATCCCGACAACTCTGGGCATACTGGCAACATACACATTTACTGTGCCACATGTATTGGCCAGTTCAGAAAAAGAGACCTCTCTAGATTACCATCGCAGGCAGAAACCCCCTCTCCCTCCTCAGAACCCAGGATGGCTCCTAGCCATCCTACACAGGCAGCAAACAAAGCAGGAAAAGGGTCAGTTGAGATCTCTCTAAATTTTAGTAGTCCATCTCCTTTTATCTTCTTTCATCTGCATGATATTTTTATGTTCATTTCCCCAGACTTTTTCTGGGCACGGTTTTCATGGGATTGCTCCAGCCAGTGAGTGAATTCCTGTTAGTTTTAAAATGTTAACACTGACAGGTGACAGTTAGGTAGTGACAGTTTATAAGAAGTTTCTAAGCATCTGCTTACTTTAACTATTGAAAGTAAACTTGGAATTTCTTCAACAGGTAATGTTAAACATATGTCACTGATTCTGAACTCAATATAATGCAAGAAAGTATTTATAAAAATCACATGCACCTCGGAGTGTCACAGGGAAATACTTTGGTGGGATCTGTTCATGCTTTGTGTAATATGTGTTTAATCAGAGAATATTATATATTATTTTCTCAAGAGTTTTAAAACTGACCTTATTTAGTGGTGACTATGGAATAAATGTTTCATTACATTTACCATAAATACATATGACTAAATTAGATATGATTAACATCACTGATCTGCTAGAATATGTATTACATAACTTTGTTATAGTAGACATAAGTTGCTTTTTTGAAACTCAGTTATAATATTTCACTGGACTTCAGAATCGGGTAGCAAATCTACCAGATGATTTGCGAACAATACAGATAAAGAAATTGTTTCTCTTGGCTCATCAGCCATCCTGCCTATAAAAGGCCATACTGCCTGACACACACATCGACTTTGCTCCCACATACAGGTTCAGTGATGTGATTCATATCCAGTAACAAGTTCAAATCAGTCTTTTCAGAAAGGATTCAGGCAATCTTTTCCTCTATCTTCTATAAGAACATTAAGTAGATCTTCCCAAGTACATCCTGTTCAAGAATAAATCATTCTCAGATATTTGTGTTCCCATACCTTCCCCCAAAAGTATTTTCTCTTTTGTGTTATGCAACTGTTGAGAAGCCTATAAACTGTGTATTCCCACCTAAACACATTTAGAGGAAAACCACTCTGCTCAGTAACTTTAATATTCAGATCTGAGGTGCTCTCTCTATTAGGCCTAGATAAAATCACTTACCTTACTTGTCTGGATTTTTGTCTTTGACACATCTCCTAACAAATTTACACAGTAATATCCCCGTTTTATGAAATAGTTTTAAAGATTTTATCATTTTTTTCCTTTTTAGATACAACAACCTTTTAAACATGAAGTATAGTTGATTTATACAATTGTATTAGTTTTAGGTGTACAGCAGTGATTCAGTTATACACATATATATACACACACATACATATTTTTCAGATTATTTTCCATTATCAGTTATTAAAAAATTATGAATATAGCTCCCTGTGCTACACAGCAAATCCTCGCTGCTTATCTCTTTTATGCGTAGCAGTTTATATCTGTTAAGCATGTACTACTAATTTATCCCTAGCCTCATCCCTTTCTCTTCGGTAGCCATAAGTTTGCTTTCTACATGTTTGTTTCTGTTTTGTATATCAATTTATTTATATTATTTTTATATTTGATATGTAAGTGATAATCATATTTGTTTTTTCATGACTTATTTCACCTAGTATTCTCTATGTCTATGTTGCCACAAATGGCAATATTTCATTCTTTTATATGGCTGTATAATATTCCATTATATGTACATATATTATATCGTATTAAGCCAAATGTCTGTTCATGGGCACTTGGGTTGTTTCTATACCTTGGCTATTGCCAATAGTGCTGTTATGAACACTGGGGTACACAAGACTTTATTATTTTAACTTGTTATAAATTTTTCAACCTGAAGCTTTGACTGATAAATTCATGATATAATAAAAACTATTTGGGCATTTAGTCATATTATCCCATACCCAAAAGAATCAATCATACTTATTAGTTGCAAGAAGTAAATTATAATTTTAATGTCAAGCTAAATAAATCTATGATATTATAAGAAATATCTATTTTTCAAAATAGTATTTATTCTGATAGCTTCCATGGGAAATGACTATATTAATAAGATTGTTTTCTGATATTTTGTCATTTTTAATGTTATACAAAACTTTGCTTTGTTATTCAAATCCTAATACCATCTTGACATAGTCCAAAATAAATGCAAACCAACAAAAAACTAAATAACCTAACTCTAGTCACACCTCTTTCAAGATGCTTATAAATGATGCCTTTTGCAATCCTATATTCTAAGAACCACAGACTCTGACAGTAGAATTCAATTACAACCTACCCTTGGCAGTATATAGTCTTCTAATAGAATGTCAAAATGGAAACCTTTCTGTTTCAGTTCTGGCTGAGATTTCAAATTCCAAGAAGAAAACAATAACGAGCAAGTGCTTCCACATTCCACATTGAGGTGAAATACTGCCTACATCAGACTGGCAAAGAAAACAAAAATGAAAACTGTTTTACAAGCCCTAGTTAAATAGTCTCAAACATTTCAAGGTTTAAGAAGCCAAGAAAGGGACTTCCCTGGTGGTCGCGCTCCACTGCAGGGGGCATGAGTTTGATCCCTGCTCAGAGACCTAAGATTCCGCATGCCACTTACCTTAGCCAAAAATAAATAAGTAAAAATTTTTTAAAAAAGAAGAAGCTAAGAGAAAATAACCTTTTTTCCTTGGATATAGTTGTCAAACTCCTATGGCATTTTTTTTTCCTGCTTTCCACTCAAAGTGTCAGAAAAGTAAGGATGGTATTCTATTCTTAACTGAATTCAGTAAGAGGGGGATTAATCTAACCATTTGGAGATCTTGATATATGTGCTCTGGAGTGAAGGAAGAGCACTCAAGTGCCTGAGAAATATAGGAGGATGGAGAGACAGAGGTGGAAGGAAGTGAGGTAGCTATCACACACATCCCTGCAATAAAATGGGCTGTGTCCTATACCTAGAGTTGTGCCAAACGAGAAAGAGCTGGTGGCCAGTAATGGATTTAAAAGGGACCATCTGCAGGTTTGATACTACCCAACCAAATGAGTGTATCTTCAGAAGGCTGAGAGAAGAATCCTGAGCTGAGGGCAAGAGACAAACAAAAAGATACACTACCTGAGTAACCAGAAGTGCAGGAGAACACTCCATAAGGTAAACAGTTAAATGCTTGTTAAAACGAGATCTTGACAGTACTAGGTATTGCCTTTGGGGGCAGGAGGAGAAGGGGACGACAGAGGATGAGATGGCTGGATGACATCACTGACTCGATGGACGTGAGTCTGGGTGAACTCCGGGAGTTGGTGATGGACAGGGAGGCCTGGCGTGCTGTGATTCATGGGGTCGCGAAGAGTTGGACACAACTGAGTGACTGATCTGATCTGTTCTGAACTCTCTTCTTCCAGCATCGCTGGAGAGGGCAGAAATGTGGGTTGGCAAGCTGGCAGGTTGTGGGGGGAGAGGCTGGAAAGAAAGAAGCAATGACTTGGAAAAATGCAGAAACTGAAGGCTTATTTCTTTTTTTACTAAAGAACCCACACCTGAACAGGTACAAGGGGAAGTGGAGAGAGGAGATCATTGATTCTCAGTGACATAGGTTTTGCCAGTTACAGGAGTCTAGACATTTTAATTACTGAAATAAGACTAGACAAGACATGAGGGCTACCCTACATGTAACCGAAAACAGGAAATGAGCCCCACGGAAAAGTTCGAACAGGCAAAGGGGAAATAGAATACAATTGTTTTCTGCTTGTACCATATGGAGACATTCCTTCTGTGTAAAGTTACAGGAAATTACTAATGTTTATCACTATCCAAAATCAGGGTCCACTTTAACCATAACTCTCTTCATGAACATAACCATTAACTTCAAGACACAGTTTAAGTCACACTTTCTAAAATACCACCAGTAACTGTCCCAGTCTCAAAGATGATGAATTCTTGGAACTCTTACAATTAAGATTTCCTCCACTTTCTACTTTGAATTTAGTATGAAATACCTTGTGTTGATTTTTCTCACTAATATAGTTGGCTCACAATATTTAGTGTTTAATATTTATCTATCTATGGATCCATCATCACCATCAAGATGTTAAACTGATACATCAACTCCAAGTGTTTTCCCACTGGCCTCTTTGTAATTCTTTCCTCTAAACACTCTGCACCATTCCCAAGCTCTAGAAAATCACTAATCTAGTTTCTCTCACTAGGATTCCCTGTCCATCACCAACTCCTGGAGCTTGCTCAAAATCATGTCCATCAAGTCAGTGATGTCATCCAACCATCTCATCCTCTGTCATCCCCCTTTCCTCTTGCCTTCAATCTTTCCCAACATCAGGGTCTTTTCCAATCAATGAGTCAGTTCTTTGCATCAGGTGGCCAAAGTATTGGAGTTTCAGCTTCAACATCAGTCCTTCCAACAAATATTCAGGACTGATTTCGTTTAGGACGGACTGGTTGGATCTCCTTGCAGTCCAAGGGACTCTCAAGAGTCTTCTCTAACACCACAGTTGAAAAGCATCAATTCTTTGGCACTCAGCTTTCTTTATAGTCCAACTCTCACATCCATACATGACTACTGGAAAAACCATAGCTTTGACTATGTGAACTTTTGTCAGCAAAGTAATATCTCTGCTTTTTAATATGCTGTCTAGGTTGGTCATGGCTTTTCTTCCAAGGAGCAAGTGTCTTTTAATTTCATGGCTGCAGTCACCATCTGCAGTGATTTTGGAGCCCCCCCGCCAAATACAGTCTGTCACTGTTTCCCATCTATTTGCCATGAAGTGATGGGACTGGATGCCATGATCTTAGTTTTTTGAATGTGGAGTTTCAGCTTCAGCATCCTTAAGAATTTCCTCAAGGATATAAACACCATGAACAAAATTACCAATCAACATGAACTAATTGATATTTATGAAATTCTCCATTCAACAACAACAGATCACACATTTACTTCAAGTACACCCGGAATATTTTCCAAGAAAGTTTTTATTCAGATCCATAAAAGAAGTCTCAATATAGAAGGTCTCAAATTATATGAAGTATGCTCTCATACCAAAATCGAATTAAATTAGTAACAGTAAAATACTAGGGAAGTTCCAAAATATTTGTAAACTCTAAGACCAAATTTTAAATAATCCATAAGTCAAAGAATATATGAAAAAAAAGTATTCTGAACTGAAGAAAAGTGAAAACACAACCTATCAAAAAGTCTGAGATGCAGCTGAAACTGCACTAAAAGATGAAATCACAGCACTACATATCTATATTATAAAAGAAAATTATCAAATCAGTAGTTTGTTCTTCTATGGGTTTCCCAGGCAGCTTAGTGGTAAAAATGCCATCATTGCAGGAGATGGAAGAGATGTGGGTTCACTTCCTGGATTGGGAAGATCCCCTGGAGGAGGAAGAAATGGCAACCCACTGCAATATTCTTGCCTGAGAAATCCCATGGACAGAGGAGTCTGGTGGGCTAGTTGGAGGGGGTCACAAAGAGTGAGACATAACCGAGCATTTCTTCTATATTCAGAAATTATCAAAATCTAACAAAGTTAACCACAATGAAAACAGAAGAAATGAAACAGTAAGTGTGAAAAACAGAAATAAATGGAAATAGAAAAGTGCAAAATAAATAAAAGTGAAAATTGCTTCTTTGAGAAGACCAATAAAACTGATAAAAACTTCTAACCAGATTGATAAGCGAGAAGGTACAAATTACCAAATTTGAAACAAGAAAGGTGATGTCACTACAAATTTTAAACGTACTGAAAAAATGAGGGAATATAATAAATTCTAAAACAATAAATTTGACCATTTGGAAGAACTGAAAAACTTCCTTTAAAGACTCAAACCAATAAAGCTCACTCAAAAAGAAACAGGTCATCTGAATAGCCCTAAATGGAATCAAATTACTAGTTAAAAATCTTCCTGTAACAAAAATTCCAGATCAAACAGCTTCACTGGAAAATTCTACCAAACATTTAAGGAGAATATAATATAAATTCTACAAAAGATTTTCAAGAAAATTGAAGAAGGAACATTTCCCAATTCTATATGACCATATGATCCTGACCCAAATCCAAATAAAAATATTATAACAAAAGAAAGCTAGAGATGAATATCTTTTATGATCATAGATGTAAACATTTCTAAAAAATTTTAGCAACTCAATCCAACAATATGTAAAAAAAGAAAAATACATCATGAGCAATATGGTTTATCTCAGGAGTGCCTATGTAATTTCACTTGAAAATTAACCAATGTGATTCTCCCTATTAATAGCTTTAAAAGGTAAAACCATGTGATCATCTGAAGAGCTGCTGAAAAAAGTGTTTGACAAAATACACTATCAATTCCTGATAAAAACTCTCAGCAAACTAAGAACAGAAGTGAACTTCCAACAATAAGAAGACAATGAGCTGGTTTATTATTGGACTGGAAAAACTCTTTATCTCACCAGACTGCCTGGGTGCTTGCTTTGTGACTTTAGGACCAGATAAAGGAAGCAGACTATATGATGTGCTGTTTAAGGTCGGAAACTGTTCTGATGATCTTCTCATTTTCTTTACTGATGACTGCCGCTAGCGTACCCACTTTGACAGGCTTGCTTGACAGATTAAATGGCCAGTGAAAGCTTCTCAGGGAACTCCCCTGGAGCCAACAATCCTTGCACACATCAGCCAATTCAAGCTGGAGACACAGCATGGTACACGTGTGGTACATGCATAGGAACCAGAACTCCCTTGTGGAATTTCGCTCAGATAATGCTGCCTGCCTGCATCTTCTTTTTCATTCTGTACCTTATCCTTTGCCTCTAAACACCACCCTCAAATGTGTGTGCTCTGTGGAGTCTGATGAATTTCAAATGTAAATTTCAAATTTACATTTATTTCAAATGTAAATAATGATAAAATTTTTGCAATCTGATAAATGACATCTATGAAAAACTACCAGCTCATACTTAATGGTGAAAGAGAAAATATTTTCCTTTAAAGTTAGGAACAAAGCAAGGTGGTTATAATTTTCATTATTACCAACATTATACTTGAGATTCTAGCTGATGATGCATTCAGATAGAAAAAAGAAATAAAAGGCAATCATCTCAATCATCTGTATATAAAACCCTATAAAATCAACAAAAAAGCTATCAGAACTAATGAATAAATTTATAAGATTGCAAGGGTACAAGATCAATTTACAAAATTAATCACAGTTCTATTATGTTAGCAGTGAGTAACTGGAAATTAAAATTATGAAAATGTCATTTTTAATAACATCAAATATATGAAATATTTATGTATAAAATTGATAGAAGAGATATAAGACCTATACGGAAAATTACAAAACTTACCTGAGATAAAATGAAGACTAAACAGAGAAATATCTTGAATCTGTAACTTGGATGACTCAATATTGCTAAGACATAAACTCTTTGCAAATGTATCTTTTTTTTTTTGGTGGCACTGTGAAGCTTGTAGGATCTTAGTTCCCCAACCAAGGATTGAACCTGGGCCACTGCAGTGAAAACTTCAGGTCCTAACCAATGGACCACCAAGGAATTCCCACATATTTATCTTTAGATTCAATTCAATCCCAATCAAAATCTCAGTAGACTTTATTTTAGGAATCTACAATTTGTTTCCCAAATTTACGTGGAAATACTAAAGTTTTCCAAATACTAAATTTTTGTTTTTGCTTTTCAAAAACAAAAAGGCAATCAAAGGACTAGGATAAATTATTTCTAAGACATGTATCTGAGAAAAAACTTGTGTCTCGAATACATGAAGAGGTCCCCCAATTCAACAATTAGAAAATATTACAATTTAACAATGGGTAAATGGCAACCCACTCCAGTACTCTTGCCTGGAAAATCCCATGGACAGAGGAGCCTGGTGGGCTGCTGTCTATGGGGTCACACAGAGTCGGACACGACTGAAGTGACTTAGCAGCAAACTATTTTAAGACACTCTTATATCTGTGTTTATCTTTTTTGTGTATGTAAGCATGGCATAGCCTACATTTCTTTAGATTACCAGCCCCAATCATAATTAACAAAGATGTTTTACATGCATCCAAATTTATAGAGAAGGATTTAAATGAAATCTGCTGCTGTAAAATTTGTATTTTTTTCTTAGCGTTTTTATGAAAGTTATAAATGGAATAAACTACTGTGAATATTCAAACTCCTGAACACAGCAGTTCAGCAATGCTCCAACACTCTTCCTGTTCGATTTTCGTGCCTTTTTTGTTTGGTAGTCTAGACATAGCCTGTTTCTTAGACATGTTTATAAATGGATTGGAAAGGAGGTCTAAATAAAGGCATTACTGAAATACAAAGCGTCTTTTTGTTATACATTGTTGTTATTAAGAAAAGATTCCAAAAGAGGGCTTCTGGCAATGAGTCATGTATTCTGACAGATGTTTTCTACAGATGAGAGTTCAGCTCCACCTTTCCCAAAAATGTAAGTTTTAGAAGGAGAGGTCTGTCTTTTGGAGCCCTTGGGAAATAAGTTATAGTGTAGACTGCGTTTCTTAAAACCACTCCTATCGTTGTTTGAAATCCAATGGCAAAGGTCTTTTCTCGTAAATAAATGATTTTGAAACTTTAAAACTTTCAACATACTTTGTTCCTTGATTCAAAACTACAGTCTTGCAAGAGAACTTGAAAAACAAAGGAATGGAGAAACTCTAGGAAAGCTAATGGCACCCCACTCCAGTACTCTTGCCTGCAAAATCCCATGGATGGAGGAGCCTGGTAGGCTGCAGTCCATGGGGTCGCTAAGAGTCAGACACGACTGAGCGACTTCACTTTCATTTTTCACTCTCATGCATTGGAGAGGGAAATGGCAACCCACTCCAGTGTTCTTGCCTTGAGAATCCCAGGGACAGGGGAGCCTGGTGGGCTGCCGTCTATGGGGTCGCACAGAGTCGGACACGACTGAAGCGACTTAGCAGCAGCAGCAGGAAAGCTAATTGTACCTCATGAATGTGAAATTAGTGTGAAGACAGATTTCTTGCATCCTAAAATAATGGAAGATGCTTAAGAAAGCTTCCTTAAGAAGCTTAAGAAGTAGCTTACCTTATCCAATCTTCTCTCCCAGGCCCAGAGTGAGTAGGAGAAAGGGGGCAGGAGTGGACGCCAACAGGCCAAGATTCTTCTAGGTCAGTGTTCTTCCCATTATACCTTCTGGAATAACAGGAGGAAACAATCTCTGACAAAATAATTAAGACCACTTAGAGAGCTCAAATCAACTGTCCAAGGTCATATAGCTAGTAAGGGACAACGCTGGGACAAGACTAAATATCTGAGACTCCAAAGACCATGATTTATACCATACCACTATTTTCTTTATATAGTATTATATATTTGAGTTTCATGAAAGAAACTTGCTGGTTTGACTCACCATTGTACTCTTTAGCATATCATAAATACACAAGAAATACCGGATAAATCATTCACCAATCCACAGATACTGATTGATTTTAATGTATATAGTGTTTAAACTGACTGCACACCAACTACATACTTAGGAGACAATGGACATTTGTGCTGGTTATAATTCTCTGACAGCAAGAATTTTTCTCCTCTGAAATTCTCTTAAGAGATGTCTTTTTCATAACCCAAGATCATCTGGAGTGGTGAAGGAAGTTTCCAGTTGATTTAGTCATAGGGAAAAAAATTACAGAAGAATAATATAGATGTCTACTGATACATGGGTAGAGGCATATATTCAGTTCTACCACTGATTTCCTTTTCCTAGAGGAATTAAAAGAAAGTGAGCTGAAAGAAAGGTGAGAAAATGAATGAAGGAAAGTTTCCCTAGTCTGATATCTTTATCTTGATTCCCATAGTAATCTGGGATTTGCTCCTTGAGCATCTCTCTCCAGATCCAGAAATGATAATTTCTCATCTTCTATTTCTCTTTCAAGGCCTCAGTCTTCATCTTTTAAAAACACATTCACTGAAATCTTATTGTTGCCTGTAAATCTAGCCCTAAATTGTCACTGTAATCACTATTCTATTCATAATCAATATGAAGTTGTAAAACAATACTTTGCAAGGAAATAACACAGCAAATTTGTTTATACATGTCTCTCACAAATATGCTAAAAACTGGCTGTGCCTTAAAAATATAGCATATGAAGAACTGTATATACCACAATACTTCTGGCAAGCATAATCTCAATTTTTTAATTCTTTGTAAATATTTCATTTATGTCTGCTAAGTAGTTTTAAAATTTCCTTTAACATACTGCCATTATTAAGAGCAGACTGTACAAAGCTGATATATTTTACATGTTTTTAAAGAGTATGTGCATGTGGTTGAGTTTTTTATTGTTGTATGTCCATTCAGATAAATGAAGTCTATCTCTTCATGTAGTCCTTGCTTAATGCAAAATCCAAAAAAACTAGTGTTGTTACATTAATGCATTTTTAACCATTCTAGGTACCACTGTTTAAAATGCAAAGTTTAAAATACTGCATTCAAAAAGAAAAATGTATTTATCTTAATAAATTACACAAAGTAAAATTGCAAATAGCATATTAATAAAGAGTAGTTCTTTCCTATAATGTTTAGTAAAATCTAGGAGACAGAACTTAGTAAATAATTTCCAAAACAACTTAGTAAAATTCAGTAAAAACATAAGTGAATAAAATAAATGACGATGCAAATTAATGTCTAAGCAAACATAAAGAGATCCTCATCTTCATTACTTTAATTAAAATAATATTATATTTTTTTACACAACTACCTAACTAATCAAACCATTGATATTATTCAATGTTGGCAAGTCTGTGGTAAAAGGGCACTCAAATATTTGGTGCAAAAAGATAGGAGTTTTAAAGCGTAGTCTGGGAATGTGTATGTAATTTTAAAATTTGCCTACTCTTTTCCCCAATAATTTAGCCTTTAAGAATCTACTCTTCAGTTATATTAGCCTAAGTAGCACACACACAATTCACACTCTCACACAGAACAATACTGGTTGCAAACATTACATGCAGTTTCAACATCAGTAAAATAACAACAACAATAAAAATATGGTACCTTCATTCAAGGAGTACTATAAAATGATTAAATGAAATGAGATATTGATTTGTAAGCTTACATATAATAATTAAGTGGATAAAAATGCCCAAACCCACATACATACCATGATTCTAGTTTTATAAACAAAGAAACTAATTAATGACTATAATAAATGTATCAGAGTACATATGCAGATATGTATCAATGTGTGGAAATCAGAAAAGATTCACTTAGCAAATTCTGTAGTGGTTACATTTGGGAGACAGAATTGGTCAAGTCAAACATAAGAAAGACTTTCACTGTATAAGATAAAAAAGAAAAGAATTTAAGGTTATTGGTGGTTTCCTTTTTTTGTGACTACAAGTTTAAAAAGAGGAAGGAAACACCGGTACAGTGGCTACTAACCTATAGGTTTATAGCAACACATTATATCTGATCTGTTAAATAAAATCAAGGAATTCTGTACCAATGGGAGAACAAAAATATTTGGACTGTGACCCAAGTAGAATTAGCCCCACTAGAAATAGTTGCTTTCTGGAAACTAGATAGGTATGTATGATATTCAGGCTTATCTAGGAACAGTTACCAAGTTAATATAGTGGATGGTAAGAAAAATACAACATCATAAGAACTAGGCATACCAGTCAGTAAGAAAGGATCCAACAATATATAAAGTCGGCACCAAAGAGCTACTGCTGGTTAGAAACTCCAACCATTGTATTGAGCTACAGATCTCCATAAACTTGGATCCTTGTGGGAAACAGAACAGGATATTAGGGCATACAATAGTATACTATCCAGCTATTGAAATATGGATAAGGGAGGAAATATCACAGTCCCAGAGAACAAGACAAAGACCACAGTAAGACCAGCTTAAATACTGAAGTGAGATACTGAGCCCCACACTCAGGAGACTTCTCTAGAACAGAAGAGGAAAACAATTCACCTGAACAAAAGAAAGATCTATCTCACATCTTTGCTTGCAATTTGAATTAACAACCAATAAAATTATTTTTCCTTCCTTCATAGAAAACAATGGACACTTTCAAATTTTCCTATTGCTCCCCAGGGCACCATAATATTTCAGTCCACTAGTCTCGAAATTTAAAATTGTCAATAACTCTTTTTCTCCTTTACCAACTTCCACAAACCTGGACAACCATAACCCAAGCCCTTATATTTATTTTGTTCTAATTACTGAAGTGGTCCTCTGACTTACCTTTCTTTTCCTGATCAAGTTCCTGAGACGTGTCAAGATCATCTTTTTTTCAAATTAAATCTTACAAAGTCTCTATGCATGCCAAGAACACAGCTGTAACAAAATGTTACAGCTTTTTGTGTGGTCAGACAGCCACACTCCCAGCCTCTCCCTTTCTAGATGGTTTGCTTTGCCACTATGCCCGATAATGTTCCAACTCAAGAAACTGAGGAAAGTTTCCCTCCAAGTATAAAAGCAGAGTGGTTAAGATCACAGCCTCTTAAACAGACTCAATTCCTTCAGAATTTGCATAACCACGTTCCAGTGATATGACTTTAAACACAGGATTTAATCTAAGCTTAGTTTTGTGGTATGCTGTGTCTAGTCGCTCAGTCATTTTGGACTTTGTGTGACTTCAGCTTTACTTAACCATAAAATAGGCATGATATTCATAAAACTTTTATTTAATAAAACTACTGTTAGAATTCAACATTATCTTCCATATGAAGTTCCTTATGGTTTTGGCTCAGAGCCTAGCATGTAATTAATAATTGTTATCATCACCATCATCACCATTCTTTCAAATGACAGCATTTTTCTTTTTTTTTTTTTTTACGCATTTCTTACCAGTGTACCCACGTAGCCTTTTAAAAGTATCAAAAAATATTTCTAGCCATGAAAAAAATAATTATGATGTTTTATATAAGAAAGATCTTACTGATATGAAGTACCAGTAACTTTCAAAATGCCTTTCTCATTTTTCAAGTTCTCCTGCTTTTTTCCTCCCTCCATAAACCTATGGTTCGTTCCACTCTGATCTTCTGGTGAAAAGCCTTCCTTGAACATTTGTCAATCCAAACCTAATCTTTTTGTGCCAAAAGAAAATCAAAGTACAGATATTTACCTTCTTGAACTCATTATTTTCCTAATTAAGGGCTGTTGCTGCTAAGTCGCTTCAGTCGTGTCCGACCCTGTAAGACCCCATAGACGGCAGTCTACCAGGCTCCTCCGTCCCTGGAATTTTCCAGTCAAGAACACTGGAGTGGGTTGCCATCACCTTCTCCGTAATTAAGGGCAGTGTTAATGAACCCAAAGTAGCTGAGGTAAAAATGAATACGGGAATTTCCCAAATTAATTCGAAGGAAACACAGAAGGATTCCCAGCAACCAGAGTCATCAAAACCCCAGGAACGGCTCTAAAATTTCTGTTCATTAAGGCTGGTTCATCGAACGGAACATCTTTATTATGAACCAAGGATCCAGGAGGACCCTTCCACCGAGACCTGTGCTTGATGATGTTCCAGAAGCAAGAATCCTAGCAGTCAAGGGTCTGCCCCTTCTCTGTATTCCTATGAGCAAGCTGGAGAGACAAGTGGGCTGTGTATATGGGACACCACTCCATCCTGTGGCGCCTGGCTCGTTTCACGTGCTCCGTGTCGTGAGAGAACCAGTAATACTTCTCATGGGCAATGAAGGTGGAAGGGGTACTGAACCTGATGGTGCACAGACAACAGGACCCGTGGCTGCCGGGGGTCTGGAATGCACTAGTCCCTCTGAGTGGGAAGAGGACATGGGAGGAGGCAGCAGAGTTTCCTGTGCTGGCGATGGGCTGCGGGCCGGCATAGTGGCTGGGAACAGGAGTGGCTGTTTCAGCTCCGTTGAAGCTGCCTGGAGAGAAGAGACGATGAGAGACAGAGGCTGCGAGGAGGTGGCAAGTGAAAGCTGGCAGCGTTCGACCGCTAACCAGGTATCCACTTGGGGGCGGCCTGGCGCTTGCCTACTAGCAGACGCCGCACCAAGCCGGGGGACCTAGAGACGCAAAATGGCGGCCTCGGGCCCAGGTGGCCCAAGGGTGCTCAGGCACAGAGGCACGAGGGCTGCTTGTGTGCCGTGTAGAGGCCTGGAGAGTGTGGAAGCTCGCGGTTTGGGTTATGAGCTTGAGGTCGTTGGCCAGGGGGTGTGGGTGCCAGGAAGGCTTGGCAGGGGTGGGGTCCTGGTGACCCGGCTCGCTCAGGCCAGTGGGGTTCTGGGGGCAGTGAGCTGGGTGAGCACGCCAGTCCCCTTCAGCTTCCCCTCTCGCTCCTGGTCATATCAATGGAGAGTTACACTGGGTGATTTTCTGTCACTCTTTAATCCAAATACCCAATTCATTGTACATTTAATTTGGAACTATTGAACATTTAATTTCACATTGGTGAAATTGGTCGTTAGCCCACAGAATGTATAACCTTAAGGTTTCAGTGTCCAAAACCCTCCTCATATCTCCGACACCATTAGTATGAGTGATTGGAAGAGAAGCCGGTTGGTCAGTAGCCAACCAATAAACTGAGTAGCTTTAAATCAAATGTCTGTTCTTGTCCAGTCAGCAATGGCCAGAGGTGGGGGTTTCTCCAGACCCACTGCTCAGTCGACAGATACTATGAGCTACAGCTACTTCTCTGAAAAGGAGGCATAGAAAGGACAGGGGAATTGGCTGGTACCTTAGTTGCAGTTTGCTTTGCCTAAATCTCTACCAACACCAGAATTGATATCATCACTGATTAGGTAGTCGTAAGGCACTAGAGGGGGGCTTCCCTGGTGGCTCAGATGGTAAAAAATCGGCCTGCAATGCAGGAGACCTGAGTTCGATCCCTGCGTTGGGAAGATCCCCTGGAGAAGGAAATGGCAACCCACTCCAGTATTCTTGCTTGGATAATCCCATGGACAGAGGAGTGGGGCAACAGTCCATGGGGTTGCAAAGAGTTGGACATGACTTAGCACAGAACAAAGCACTAGAGTGCTACTATCTCTCTATTTTGCCTCCTTAGTACAGCTCATTGTTCATTTTTCGTTAATCTCCTGTGTTAATACTGGGCTTCCCTTATGGCTCAAAGGATAAAGAATCTGCCTGCAATGTGGGAGACCCAGGTTCAGTCCCTGGGTTGGGAAGATCCGCTGGAGAAGGGAATGACCACCTACTCCAGTATTCTTGCCTGGAGAATCCCATGACTGAGGATTCTGGAGGGCTACGTACAAACAGTATCTTTTTAAACATTTAACATTGCTGTAGGACTTATTCAGGTCACATATTCAGTGCAAGGAGTTTAGGGGAATGGGCTGTTAACTCACTTCAGTCGTGTCCAACTCTGTGCGACCCCATAGACGGCAGCTGGCCAGGCTCCCCTGTCCCTGGGATTCTCCAGGCAAGAACACTGGAGTGGGTTGTCATTTCCTTCTCCAATGCATGAAAGTGAAAAGTGAAAGTGAAGTCGCTCAGTCGTTACCCCATGGACTGCAGCCTACCAGGCTCCTCCATCCATGGGATTTTCCAGGCAAGAGTACTGGAGTGGGGTGCCATTACCTTCTCCGTAGGGAACTGAGTTTAAAGATATGCAGGAATTGGAAAGAAATTAGGGGAAATGGTTCTTTGTTCTGTATTCAGACACTTCCATCACATGCCTCAACTTCCAGGAGAAACTGAGGGGCTTTCCAAAACTAAATCTGTAAAGGATTCCAGTATGTTCTTTCCAAGACAAGGTCAGACATTGATGGTAGGAAATCCAATACTTCCTTATCTTCCCATTGGCCCCCATAGGCATTATTGACAAGCTATATTCCCAAACTAAAACACAAGGACAGAACAGTCTTTTCAAATGCACCATTCTTTCTGCATTTGAATAGTCATTATATATTGGCATGCATCATCTCCTGTGTGCATAAATGTGCAAATCAGATTAAAGGTCAGGCCATTCTGGTATTCCACCTGGAAGAGTGAAGAATGGACTTGGCAAAGTCTAACCACACATTGGAATCAGATAGGAGTTTTGATAACCTATTATTGCCCAAGAGCCACCCCTGAACAATTTAGTCACTATCTTTCTTTATAGTGTTACCTGTTTGTTTGTTTTTTTAATTACCCTGGTGATTCTTATGTGTAGTCAGGTTTGAGAGCATAGGCTAGCCCTTAGAGGAATAAAAATTATTGAGAACACATGGGAAGCAGATTCTGGCCAGCTGGCTGTACTTCTCCAAACTTAACAACAACAACAACAAAAAGTCACTGGAGGAAATCAGGAAAACTCAAGTATTCAAGAAACTGTGGAGAAGAGGGCTAAGTGGGCAGCGTAGTTATTTTATAAAAAGGGCTGTCACTCAATCATAGCTGCCAAAGCTGTTCTCCACCTTAGGCATGAGGTAGAGTTCACTATATTCAAATTATTCAGTTCAGTTCAGTCTCTCAGTGGTGTCTGACTCTTTGCAACCCCATGGTCTGCAGCACACCAGGCTTCCCTGTCCATCACCAACTTCCAGAGCTTGATCAAACTCATGTCCATTGAGTTGGTGATGCCATCCAACCATCTAATTCTCTGTCGTCCCCTTCTCCTCATGGCTTCAGTCTTTCCCAGCATCAGGGTCTTTTTCCAAGAGTCAGTTCTTTGTATCAGCTGGCCAAAGTACATAGTTTGTTGAAATACAAAGAAATTAAAAAATAACATATTATTCTTACTGGCCTATTGTAGCTAAGATTTAGTTATAAACTAATGATATTGATACTTAGATTTTTCTGGTACTACTATCAAGATATCAGAAGGGGAGGAACACTGCATGATTAATAATAATTGTCATCTGGTAAATTATAATGCAGTTTTTCCTCAACAAGTTGTCTCAGGCAAGTCTCTAAATCAAGCTATCTCTCAATTTCCTTGTTTCTAAAGTTGTTCAGTTGATCTGTTTGTTTATTCAGTCATCCATTCATGTTTTCAGTAAACTGTTACTGGTTACCTCTAGTCAGGCCTTGTCTAGTTCCACAGCCTTGTCTAACTCAATGAAACTAAGCCATGCCCATGGGGCAACCCAAGACGACCAGGTCATGGTGGAGAGATCTGACAGAATGTGGTCCACTGGAGAAGGGAATGGTAAACCACTTCAGTATTCTTGCCTTGAGAACCCCATGAACAGTATGAAAAGGCAAAATGATAGGATACTGAAAGAGGAACTCCCCAGGTCAGTAGGGGCCCAAAATGCTACTGGAGATCAGTGGAGAAATAACTCCAGAAAGAATGAAGGGATGGAGCCAAAGCAAAAACAATACCCAGCTGTGGATGTGACTGGTAATAGAAGCAAGGTCCAATGCTGTAAAGAGCAATATTGCATAGGAACCTGGAATGTCAGGTCCACGAATCCGGGCAAATTGGAAGTGGTCAAACAAGAGATGGCAAGAGTGAATGTAGACATTCTAGGAATCAGCGAACTAAAATGGACTGGAATGGGTGAATTTAACTCAGATGACCATTATATCTACTACTGTGGGCAGGAATCCCTCAGAAGAAATGGTGTGGCCATCATGATCAACAAAAGAGTCTGAAATACAGTACTTGGATGAAATCTCAAAAATGACAGAATGATCTCTGTTCGTTTCCAAGGCAAACCATTCAGTATCACAGTAATCCAAGTCTATGCCCCAACCAGTAATGCTAAAGAAGCTGAAATTGAACAGTTCTATGAAGACCTACAAGACCTTTTAAAACTAACACCCAAAAAAGATGTCCTTTTCAATGTAGGGCACTGGAATGCAAAAGTAGGAAGTCAAGAAACACCTGGAGTAACAGGCAAATTTGGCCTTGGAATACAGAATGAAGCAGGGCAAAGACTAATAGAGTTTTGCCAAGAAAATGCACTGGTCATAGCAAACACCCTCTTCCAACAACACAAGAGAAGACTCTACACATGGACATCACCAGATGGTCAACACCAAAATCAGATTGATTATATTCTTTGCAGCCAAAGATGGAGAAGCTCTGTACAGTCAACAAAAACAAGACGAGGAGCTGACTGTGGCTCAGATCATGAACTCCTTATTGCCAAATTCAGACTGAAATTGAAGAAAGAAGGGAAAACCACTAGACCATTCAGGTATGACCTAAATCAAATCCCTTATGATTACACAGTGGAAGTGAGAAATAGATTTAAGGGCCTAGATCTGACAGACAGAGTGCCTGATGAACTATGCAGTGAGGTTCATGACATTGTACAGGAGACAGAGATCAAGACCATCCCCATGGAAAAGAAATGCAAAAAAGCAAAATGGCTGTCTGGGGAGGCCTTACAAATAGCTGTGAAAA
>NW_011495039.1:4021513-4022270 GCF_000754665.1 Bison bison bison | reverse complement strand
GATAAGAATACACAGAAGAACTGTACAAAAAAGATCCTCATGACCCAGATAATCACGATGGTGTGATCACTGACCTAGAACCAGACATCCTGGAATGTGAAGTCAAGTGGGCCTTAGAAAGCATCACGACGAACAAAGCTAGAGGAGGTGATGGAATTCCAGTTGAGCTATTTCAAATCCTGAAAGATGATGCTGTGAAAGTGCTGCACTCAATATGCCAGCAAATTTGGAAAACTCAGCAGTGGCCACAGGACTGGAAAAGGTCCGTTTTCATTCCAATCCCAAAGAAAGGCAATGCCAAAGAATGCTTAAACTACCGCACAGTTGCACTCATCTCACACGGTAGTAAAGTAATGCTCAAAATTCTCCAAGCCAGGCTTCAGCAATATGTGAACCGTGAACTTCCTGATGTTCAAGCTGGTTTTAGAAAAGGCAGAGGAACCAGAGATCAAATTGCAGATATCTGCTGGATCACTGAAAAAGCAAGAGAGTTCCAGAAAAACATCTATTTCTGCTTCATTGACTATGCCAAAGCCTTTGACTGTGTGGATCACAATAAACTGTGGAAAATTCTGAAAGAGATGGGAATACCAGACCACCTGACCTGCCTCTTGAGAAATCTGTTTGCAGGTCAGGAAGCAACAGTTAGAACTGGACATGGAACAACAGACTGGTTCCAAATAGGAAAAGGAGTCCGTCAAGGCTGTATATTGTCACCCTGCTTATTTAACTTATATGCAGAGTACATCATGAGAAA
>NW_011495039.1:3999680-4021413 GCF_000754665.1 Bison bison bison | reverse complement strand
ACATCATGAGAAATGCTGGACTGGAAGAAACACAAGCTGGAATCAAGATTGCCGGGAGAAATATCAATAACCTCAGATACGCAGATGACACCACCCTTATGGCAGAAAGTGAAGAGGAACTAAAAAGCCTCTTGATGAAAATGAAAGTGGAGAGTGCAAAGTTTGGCTTAAAGCTCAACATTCAGAAAACAAATATCATGGCATCCGGTCCCATCACTTCATGGGAAATAGATGGGGAAACAGTGGAAACATTGTCAGACTTTATTTTTGGGGGCTCCAAAATCACTGCAGATGGTGAATGCAGCTATTTAATTAAAAGACGCTTACTCCTTGGAAGGAAAGTTATGACCAACCTAGATAGCATATTCAAAAGCAGACATTACTTTGCAAACAAAGGTCCGTCTAGTCAAGGCTATGTTTTTTCCTATGGTCATGTATGGATGTGAGAGTTGGACTGTGAAGAAGGCTGAGTGCCAAAGAATTGATGCCTTTGAACTGTGGTGCTGGAGAAGACGCTTGAGAATCCCTTGGACTGCAAGGAGATCCAACCAGTCCATTCTGATGGAGATCAGCCCTGGGATTTCTTTGGAGGGAATGATGCTAAAGCAGAAACTCCAGTACTTTGGCCACCTCATGCGAAGAGCTGACTCATTGGAAAAGACTCTGATGCTGGGAGGGATTGGGGGCTGGAGGAGAAGGGGACGACAGAAGATAAGATGGCTGGATGGCATCACTGACTGATGGATGTGAGTCTGAGTGAACTCTGGGAGGCCTGGTGTGCTGTGATTCATGCGGTGGCAAAGAGTTGGACACGACTGAGCGACTGAAGTGAACTGAACTGAAAGATAACTAAGTGGATTAGTATGTTTCCGCCTTTAAAATCTTATAGACTCATGAAAACTACTTAAGAAGTGGTTACAGTACCCTTGAGTAGGTAACTTGGATAGATGAATAGAGCATTGAAGAGGTCAAGAAAGACCTCATAGACATGCTCTTTTAGTAGATAGAGGGCAGGAGATTCCCAGTGGTTAGGACTGTACTTTCACAAGCGAGGGCCAGGGTTTGTTCCCTAGTCAGGGAATTACTATCCATCAAGCCACACTGTGTGTACCCCTCCACGCAAAAAAGTAGATAGAATTAGTAAGCATTTAGTAAAATGCTATCCCTCACTAAAATATGAATATGTCCTAAATATATGATATTGGGATTAGGAGTAAGTGACTGAGAGAGAAAGTATATGGCCTTTAAAATAATTGGCATCAGTTCAGTGTGGCTGAATTTCAGATTCGAGATGGAGAAGTGAGGAGAGCAAGTCTTAACATGAGGAACTGCTGTTGAATACCAGTGTGTCTTTTTATGCAGTGATGGTGGGATATGAAGAAGCGGTGGCAAGAATACACAGAACTATACAAAAATGATCTTAATGACACAGGTAAACCCCATGGTATGATCATTCAACTAGAGTCAGACATCTTGCAGTGTGAAGTCAAGTGGGCCTTAAGAAGCATCACTATGAATTAAGCTAGTCAAGGTGATGGAATTCCAGATGATCTATTTCAATTCCTAAAAGATGATGCTATTAAATTGTTGCACTCAATATGCCAACAAATGTGGAAAACTCAGCAGTGGCCGCGGGACTGGGAACGGTCAGTTTTCATTCCAGTCCCAAAGAAAGGCAATCCTAAAGAATGTTCAAACTACCACACAATTGCACTCATTTCACACGCTAGCAAAGTAATGCTCAAAATTCTCCAAGCCAGGCTTCAGCCGTATGTGAACCATGAACTTCCAGATGTTCAAGCTGGATTTAGAAAAGGCGGAGGAACCAGAAATTAAATTGCCAACATCCATACAATCATTGAAAAAAGCAAGAGAGTTCCAGAAAAACATCTGCTTTATTGGCTACACCAAAGCCTTTGACTGTGTGGATCACAACAAACTGTGGAAAATGCTTAAAGAAATGGGAATACCAGACCACCTGACTGGCCTCCTGAGAAATCTGTAGGCAGGTCAGGAAGCAACAGTTAGAACTCGGCATGGAACAACAGACTGGTTCCAAATCGGGAAAGGAGTGTGTCAAGGCTGTGTATTGTCACCGTGCTTATTTAACTTATATGTAGAATACATCATGTGATATTCCAGACTGGATAAAGCACAGACTGGAATCAAGATTGCCAGGAGAAATATCAATGACCTCAGATATGCAGATGACACCACCCTCATGGCAGACAGCAAAGAAGAACTAAAGAGGCTCTTGATGAAAGTGAAAGAGGAGAGTGAAAAAGTTGGCTTAAAACTCAACATTCAGAAAACTAAGATCATCGCATCCGGTTCTATCACTTCATGGCAAATAGATGGGGAAACAATGGAAACAGTGAGAGACTATTTTTGGGGGTTCTGAAATCACTGCACATGGTGACTGCAGCCATGAAATTAAAAGACACTTGCTCTTTGGAAGAAAAGCTATGACCAACCTAGACTGCATATTAAAAAGCAGAGACTTGACTTTGCTGACAAAGGTCCGTCTAGTTAAAGCTATGGTTTTTCTAGTAATCATGTATGGATGTGAGAGTTGGACTATAAAGAAAGCTGAGCACCGAAGAATTAATGCTTTTGAACTGTGGTGTTGGAGAATACTCTTGAGAGTCCCTTGGACTACAAGGAGATCCAACCAGTCCATCCTAAAGGAAATCAGTTCTGAATATTCATTGGAAGTACTGATGCTAAAGCTAAAACTCCAATACTTTGGCCACCTGATGCGAAGGGCTGACTCATTGGAAAAGCCCCTGATGCTGGGAAAGATTTAAGGTGGAGGAGAAGGGGACGACAGAGGAAGAGATGGTTGGATGGCATCACTGACTTGATGGACATGAGTTTGAGCAAGCTTGAGGATTTGGTGATGGACAGGGAAGCCTGGCATGCTGCAGTCCAGAAACAACTGAGCAACTGAACTGAACTGGTGGGATAATTACATTAAAAAGATCAATGTGATAACTGTGGAAAGGTTATCTTCAGGGAAACTTAAGAATGTGTGGTTGAAGTTAGGGACACAAGGAATGAAGCAGTTGTTTGGAAGAGAAGAAGTAATGGCCTGAACTAAGAGCTTTTCTGGTAATAAAATTTTAATTTTGTGTTAGAATGAAAAGATGAACTCCTAACCTCCAAAAATAACACCTACAAAGTATATTTAATGACATTTTCACAGTACAAATAATGTATACATATATATTTAGAACTAAGAGGCCAAGGTTTCATTATCTACTTCTAATTACCAGTTTTTAAGATTATATTAATGTGAGAATGAATAAATCTATAGAGATGCTGGCCAATAGTACTGGGCTTGAAGATAGCTCCAGATTTCTAAACAGCTCCGTATATCTTTACTTATCTCATCTCTACTATAGCCCTGGGGATTTTCAGAAAAATAGCATGTAATGTCAACTCTATACTTAAACTGTAAGAATCAAACCCTTGGGAACTATCAAGTTATCAGTCTTTACTACTGAAAACATAACACGATTTAAGTAGAGCTACTTTAAATGGTTCAGATTACATTTAGGTAATATTTTGAGTGAGATGAAGACAGAAAGATTTTCACCCGAACGACTAGTTTAAATTGCCTACATTTGCGTCCCAGATTGTTTTTTTGTGAAGTCAACCAAGTGTATAAAAAAGCTTCCTTTCCAAAAAGGAAAAGGCCTTTATATTGCTGAGGTCTGGACAAGTGCTAACTGAATATTCTTTCTTCCCAAAAGTAAAACAATCAGAACATTATTTGTAGTCCTTTAAAATTCTTCATAAAGTTTTTAACAAAGTCAACCAGATAGAACTTTATGATCCAGCAAATGTTCTTTTCATTCATTTATAATACATAATGGAGATTATGTATGAAAGAAGAAATACTTTGAGGCAATAATGTGTACAACTTTGTACGTTTATGCTTATAAGCAAACTGTCTTTTTGAATCTTTAGTATAGATTTAATTGCCAAAGCCAATTCAATTACCCATGGAAGCATTTGTGTTTCGTCTTGGAAACTTGCTTACCCTTTAGCCTCACAGTTTGGACTGGTTCTCAGGGTTTACGTAGCCTCTTCTGCTTTTCTAATTGTGTAGTGAAAAGAGAGACATGTTGGGCCCCAAAAGGACATTTATTTCAAAATACTCAAATAATTTCCCTGCTTCTGTCAGAAAAGGAGGAGGAGAAAAAGGAAGAGGAAGAAAGGGAGGGTAGGAAATGAGAATGAAGCCAATTGAATGTTAGTTTTGGAAAGAAAAGCCTATACCACATGCCCATGAGAGACTTTAATGTCTTTTAACTAAAGCAGTGTTCCAAGGCAAAATTTAGAATACTGCCTCCTGTTCTGCAGGCTCTAAACCAAATGACTATATAAAAATATCTTGTGATAATACTTTAATGATTTAGTAATAAATTTCATTTAATTATTTTCAAGTACCACAAGAGAAAAATAAAGGCTAACCTTTAGGCCTTTACATGTAAAGCTCAAGTTTGTACTGGAATAAAAAATTTAGAATTTTTCTGTACCCTGGAATACCATGAGAAGGCCAGCGATACAGAAAGATATAAAAGGTTTCTCTGCCATGACACTTCATCCAAATTAGAAAGACGTTGACAAAGTGTGAACACTATATTGTCCTGGAGAAAACACTGGCCCTGATTAAAATTAATTAAATTTTTCCATAGTAATTAGCTTAGAAAGCTGTGTTTTTCATAGATCTGTATATAGTGATCCATAGACAATATGACTACATACTTTTGAGTAACTGGAAACCACCTACATCATTTATTATGAGGCCATATAAAAAGTATAAAATGATGAGTTCAAAATAAAGCATTTCATATTAGACATAGCTGTATATTACATAGTTTAAGAAAGTGAGTTATTTATAGTCAGAGGCCTTGTTTTACAATCTTTTCTTCCATTGCAGTTTGAACTGCAACTGGTAGGTGGCGCTAACAGGGTGTGCTTTGTTGTCTGGGATGAAAATGTTCTAGTCTTTCCTCAGAATTTCAAAAGCATGTTCCATATTTGCAGTATCTGTTGAGGGAAGGTTCTTCAGTGTTGCACATATTAAGAATCAGTTTTCCAAGTAATTCTCAGAAATGTCATTGTTGTATTTTGTGAAGTGCTTTTGGTTGACTGTTGTTGCAGATAATTAAGATGTCTAAATCTGATGTTTCTGATAGACTTCCACTTCTCCAACACTTAGGCATATTTTCCAATTTTTCTTAAGTTTTTTTTTTTTTTCTTTTTGTTTTTTCCCCCAACATCTGCATCCCAATAGTGGATCATATAGGCCGTAGTGAGTTTTTAGGAAATAAGGTCTTTATTTCTTGTCTGTAGCTATAACTGTCGGAAAAGGCAATGGCAACCACTCCAGTACTCTTGCCTGGAAAATCCCATGGATGAAGGACCCTGGTAGGCTGCAGTCTATGGAGTCGCTAAGAGTCGGACACGACTGAGTGACTTCACTTTCACTTTTCACTTTCACGCATTGGAGAAGGAAATGGCAACCCACTCCAGTGTTCTTGCCTGATGAATCCCAGGGGCAGGGGAGCCTGGTGGGCTGCCGTCTCTGGGGTCGCACAGAGTCGGACACGACTGAAGTGACTTAGCAGCAGCTATAACTGTATCCTGTTCTAATTCAACTTTTAAATTCCATAACATCTAAACCTTTAAAATCATGCAGGGCCAAATTATTATAAATTATGTTGTACAATATTCTTTTTTATCACCTTTTAGCCACATAACTGGTTAAGTCTGTCTTGTTCACTTGTTTGACAATTTAATGAATAATTTTAAAATATAAGAGCAGGGATTATGAATTTTGTAGGAAAAGCAAGTAATTCGGGGGCAGGGGCGGTGGGGGGGGGAGAAGAACAAAACAAGGAAATACACCTTTCGGGTCCAGTTTCCTTAGCAATAGAGTGTTAGAATCAGCCATTTTCATGGTTCAGTCAACACAAGTTCAAAACATCTGACCACTGGAAAAATAGGGATTTTCCACATCTACATATTATGGGTTATTTCATAACAACAACAATAACAAAACACTCTTACAAGTTTATTTCCTAGATTTACTCTGTTACTAGAAATTAAAATGTAGTTATCTGAAGGAGTTACCACTGTTATTTTATATTCTATATTTAAAATACATATTTTAACGTAATGTACATATATAATAATTGGCAAAATGTCTTTGTTCAAAGGATTGCAAAATTAACAGGGCTTGCCTGACACCTAAGGATGTCCATTTCCTAATGGTTATACAAAAAAATCCCATAAAGACCCTCTTAAATATATAGTTTTTGGCATTCCATATTAAAAGCAGATAAGGAATTTTTTTTCTATTTTTGTTTAAGTTTTAGCTTCAAAGATTTTGTTTTTTTTTTGGGGGGGTTGAATTTTAATAAAATTGAAGTATAGTTGATTTATAATGTTTGTTTCAGATATATAGCACAGCGATTTAGTTATATATATGGTGAATATATGTGTCTGTGTGTATATATATATATATATATCCTTTTTCAGATGCTTTTCCCTTATAGGTTATTATAAAATATTGAGTATAGATCCCTGTGCTATGCAGGAGGTCCTTGCTGGTTACCTATTTTATATAGATAAGGAATATTCTTCAAGATTACAACTCTTTTCTCTGTGAGGATCACATAGTATTTAATAATAGGCCATGTATAAATGGGGCACTCAAGAATCCTTCTAAATTTGGGACATTAAAATCTATAATTTTAATATAGCATTTTAACATTTTTTATTTTAAAAGTAGTTTAATATCTTAATTTTAAAAATTCAATTCCAGGAGATCTCTAAGTATTTATTTCTTTCCAAAAATATGAAAATACAAAAAGGGACAATGTAAAAGTATTTTTATCATCTAAAGTAAATAATGTTATTAAAATATTTTCATTCCTTCTGTAGATTACCTTTATTTCCAACTTTAACCTAAATGCTCAAAATGTATTTCCATGTATGGGTGCAGCTGAGTTAAATATGTCATCCTTAACATCTGCTACATTGAAAGAAATGTTTTGCAGTGTGAAATGGTTTATATTCACTGCTAAGAATCATATGAAAGTTAAAATTATGGAAAATACTTAATGGAAACTGCTGCTGCTGCTAAGTTGCTTCAGTCGTGTCCGACTCTGTGTGACCCCAGAGATGGCAGCCTACCAGGCTCTTCTGTCCCTGGGATTCTCCAGGCAAGAACACTGGAGTGGGTTGCCATTTCCTTCTCCAATGCATGAAAGTGAAAAGTGAAAGTGAAGTCACTCAGTCGTGTCCGACTCTTTGCAATCCCATGGATTGCAGCCCACCAGGCTCCTCCATCCATGGGATTTTCCAAGCAAGAGTACTGGAGTGGGGTGCCATTGCCTTCTCCGACTTAATGGAAAAGATAACTGGAAATATGTCACTGAATAAATGAAATTAAAAAGGGGAATATGCAGTCATTTAGAAACTGCAAGTAACTATCATTGTCAAGAAAAGAGCTTGTTATTACTATCTGCATGTAGTTACAGTTAGGTTATAGCTAGATTGTTACTTTGCAAATCATAGGCTTGTCTATGTTAAATACCTTGAATTTAGAAGATAATCTTGTACATATGGTTTATTAAAATAAAAGGCTTTTGTTTTCACCTTGATTCAAAGAAATCTTTTTTGTGATTCAATGTATGAAACAGAATATTAAAATATAAAAAATTTAAACTGTTATGAGAAATGTCAAAATGTCTTTGAAACAAACTTATGTACTAAGATATTATATATTCAGATATTCAAAATTGAAAATCCAAACTGTTGATTAGAATTGAACAAGAAGTAGAAATTCTCCTTAGTACTTCAATTTGTTCATGTGGTGTATTACATTGATTGATTTGTGGATATTGAAGAATCCTTGCATCCCTGGAATAAAGCCCACTTGGTCATGAGGTATGATCTTTTTAATGTGTTGTTGGATTCTGATTGCTAGAATTTTGTTAAGGATTTTTGCATCTATGTTCATCAGTGATATTGGCCTGTAGTTTTCTTTTTTTGTGGGATCTTTGTCAGGTTTTGGTATTAGGGTGATGGTGGCCTCATAGAATGAGTTTGGAAGTTTACCTTCCTCTGCAATGTTCTGGAAGAGTTTGAGCAGGATAGGTGTTAGCTCTTCTCTAAATTTTTGGTAGAATTCAGCTGTGAAGCCGTCTGGACCTGGGCTTTTGTTTGCTGGAAGATTTCTGATTACAGTTTCAATTTCTGTGCTTCTCCTTAGTACTTCTAAGTGCCTGACTATATACCTTCAACTATATCAATATTGGTAGTACTGGTGGTTTAGTTGCTAAGTCGTGTCTGACTCTTGTGACCCCATGGACTGCAGTCTGCCAGGCTCCTCTGTCCATGGGATTTCCCAGGCAAGACAGCTGGAGTGGAATGTCCTTTTCTTCTCTAGGGGATCTTCCCAACCCAGGGATCAAACCCAGGTCTCCTGCATCGCAAATGGATTCTTTACCACTGAGCCACCAGGGAAGCCTCTTTTTCCTCATCCATTCATTCCTTCTTAAAATCAACTCAGTCTTTATGAGTGTCTTAATTTAAAATACACACTGATAAAAAATTATTAAAGTAATAGTAAATTAAATAATTTAATCTATTTTTGTGATACTATCCATGCATGCATGCTAAGTCTCTAGTCGTGTCCGACTCTTTGCAGCACCATGGACTGTAGCCGGCTAAGCTCCTCTGTCCACAGGATTCCCAGGCAAGAATATTGGAGTGGGTTGCCATGCCCTCCTCCAAGGGATATTCCCAACCCAGGGGTCGAACCTCATCTCTTATGGCTCCTGCATTGGTAAGCAGGTTCTTTACCACTAGCGCCACCTGGGAAGCCCCAGCTGATATTATCTGTGATAATATAGAGATTTTTAAATATCATGTAGTAGTTATCATAGATGTGAAATTGACTTTGTATGATTAGCAATAAAATGCCTCTTATTTCTCTGTACCTGAGACTGGACTCAAAAATATCCTAATTATTAATAAATGAAAGGTTCTCTATAGATATTTCTACACAGAAGTTATGACATGTATTAAGTATTAGATAAATACTAGATATAAGTATAGATATCTATAACTATATACATTTGTATATAGAGAAAATGTATATCTAAGTGTGTTTATATATATACATATGTATATATATATATATATAAAGATCTCTGTATATACATATACATGAAATTAAAAGATGCTTGCTCCTTTGAAGAAAAGTAATGACCAACCTAGACAGCATATTAAAAAGTAGAGACATTACTTTGCCAACAAAGGTCCATCTAGTCAAAGCTATGGTTTTTCCAGTAGTCATGTATGGATGTGAGAGTTGGATTATAAAGAAAGCTGAGCACTAAAGAATTGATGCTTTTGAACTGTGGTGTTGGAGAAGACTCTTGAGAGTCCCTTGGACCGCAAGGAGATCCAACCAGTCCATCCTAAAAGAAATCAGTCCTGAATAATCATCAGGACCGATGCTGAAGCTGAAACTTCAATACTTTGGCCACCTGATGCAAAGAACTGACTCATTGGAAAAGATCCTGATGTTGGGAAAGATTGAAGGTGGGAGGAGAAGGGGATGACAGAGGATGAGATGGTTGGATGGCATCACCGACTCAATGGACATGAGTTTGAGTAAACTCTGGGAGTTGGTGATGGACAGGGAGGCCTGGTGTGCTGCTGTCCACGGGGTTGCAGAGTCGGACATGAGTGAGCGACTGAACTGAACTGATATGCATATCTATTTGTCTATATAGATAGGTAGAAAGGCAGAGAGGGGCAGACAATCTTTCATTTCTTTTAAAAATTAGGGTATAAGTTACCCGTGTTTTGAAAGTAAAAAACCTTCCCCTACCTTACCCTAAGACATCTAACTGGAGAAATCATATTAAATCTCTAGTGGTGATTAAGTAATAAAACTTATTCTGTAACATCTTCAAGAAGAGGACAAAAGGGATAACTTCAGCATACAGAGTTTAATTCCAGATAATTGCCAATTTAAGAAATTTATGATCCTTATATTCTCATTAGCTTGCAAATTTGAATACATCCTTATAGTGCTTAATGGATATTTGTTGAGCAAATGAATAAAAACCAGTGTTGTCAGTGCTGGTTGCATTTCTAACCTGACCCACAGTATTTGTTTAGCCTATATATTGTACATAAAGAATAACTTTGTACCAAATCACAAAAAAATATTAAACATAAGGAGAATTCAGTCACAATCCTGTCCTGAGATGCCACAGTCACACCCCAGCCATGCAACTGAAATGTGTGTGTGTGTTAGTCATCTCCAACTCTTTGCGACCCCATGGACTGTATAGCCCACCAGGCTCTTCTGTCCATGCAATTCTCCAGGCAAGAATACTGGAGTGGGTTGCCATAGTTGCAATATTTTGCATTTCATGAACCGTTTGTGATTCCATGTCTGGGACAAGGGCTCTGAAAGGACCAAGGAAGTGGAAATATGGCTTGGAAGGAAAGCTGTCTTAGGAGACTGTGTAAAAGGCTCTCCATTTATATCTCCTTGTGACTCTTTTCCCTTTTTCCCTGTTTGTCTTCCCCATTAACAATGTAGAGATATACAAACACACGGGAATAACAGTTGTAAAATGTGCAGAAAATTTGAGATTCCTGTGGAAGATCCTGTGTACTCAGAGCCACTCAAATGGGCAGTGAATCTGATCACTTCCTTACAGCCCTTGAAGCATCACCTCTGAAGGAAGAACCTCAAAGGAAGCATGACCTCTGAAGGAGAATGACACTGTATTCTCAGGAGGTGTGGAAAGCAAGGGTATGCTTTCCTCACCATCGTGCTCTTTTCATGATCAATCCTGACATGTAAAATCCTGCCCTTACTCAGAACTGAGGTGAAGAAATGTAACCAGCCCAGAAGTCAGATGAAGTGAGAAATGTGCCTCGCCCAGGATTTACATGAAGTAGGAAATACGACAAGGGTGAAAGAGAAAACCATACAGTTATTGTAGTTAGCATGTGTATGTTTGTGTAAGTGTATGGATATTCTTTGGGGCTTCCCTGGTGGCTCAGCTGGTAAAGAATCCGCCTGCAATGTGGGAGACCTGGGTTCGATGCCTGGGTTGGGAAGATCCCCTGGAGAAGGAAAAGGCTACCTACTCCAGTACTCTGGACTAGAGAATTCCATGGACTGTATAGTCTATGGGGTCGCAAAGAGTTGGACACGACTGAGCGACTTTCACTATAGATATTCTAGGCAACATCAGATTTTGAGGTGATGAAATAGAAAGCAATCAAGTATAATAGGGTAGAAAGATCTGGAAATCCCCTGGAATATCATTTCGGAAGGGGAAAAGATTTTCCAACTCCCTAGGCTGGAAGGAATACTCTTAATTTTTATGACATTTAGATTTAAGGGACATATTTAAATTGGATTGATGCAAATTGAGAGTGTGTCTCTCCTTTTAATTGTACATTTATTTCCTTAAAAATTGCATTCCTTTGTTTTCAGGCACATTAGATCTTTTCCCAGTATGATCACAGAGTTTCGAAATGAGCTTCCAAAAATAACACAAAAATTGTAACACAACATGTCATCATAGCACGATGAATCTATGCATTGGCAGATCCATGATATAACAATGGTCAAAGATTGTGACTTGAAAAATTAATGATTTTCCCCACATGGCACATTTTAGTTTTACTTCTATAAGTTTCTATTTCCATATTTACTTTTCCACACTTGCAACCCTAGCTTTGCCACCAAATTCCAAAGTGATTTTAGTGAAAAATGTGTCAAATTAGTTCTTACAGTTAATCTCAGAAATATAGAATCCCTGTATGCACTGAAAGTGTGAGATTTTTTTTCCCCTGAAATAAGTTCTGGAATTTAGTTTAAGCAACACATATCCCATATTACCAACTTTCAATCCATGCCGATTTATATCTAAGATGTTTTATATCTTCTTAGATATTTATCTAACACCAGCCCATTCTTATTTTGAAATTATTGCAGTCCAGATCTTCGTCAGTGTTGCAACAGTAATAAGTGAAAATTATTTTAAAAGTTATCACCATGTTACAGTAAATGAAAGAAATATAAGATAGCATTATGTGGCTTCAAGTGGAAATTTTTTACAGATCTACAGTCCTTTTGTTACCATAGTTAATACCATACACAGTGTGTGTGTGTATGTGTGTGTGTGTGTAGTAAAGGCTGATTCACTGCTTCAAATTTCTCTCATAGTACAATGGCTCCCCTAAGAGGGTTATAATATTCCATTGACCAGTTTGTGGATTCATTTACTGTGAGTTATTTCTGGCCAGTGGAAAGCACGCAGTTAACTTTTGGGTATTTTTTAAGCAGACACTCTATGATTTTACCAGAGATGGTTTCTGTAGGAATAAATCTGTGTACTATTTGTCTAGTCAAAAACAGACCATGCTGACATGGAATCAGTGGGGGATTGCAAAATGGATCAGAAATTGAGAGGAAAGAGAAAGGGGAAATCTGCTTATTTTAATAACATACCTAAGAGAAAAAAACAAAATATGTTCTTTTATACCCCCCAAAAGAACAAGTTATTGAAATAGTGTGTGCATGGAGCTATATTCAAGAAAAACTTGATTGATTTAACTTCTTTACACACATATTTAACTCTCTTCTCTATATCACATAAGTTTTTGTCAGTGATTTCTGTTCCCCTCATTCCTGGGTATTTTTCATCACTTTTAACACCATCTTAAAAAAAAAAACAACACCATCTTGTTGTGCCCTTGATTTAGGAAGAGGTGTAAAGATGTAATTCTCAAAGTGCTGAAAAGAAAGTTCTCTATTTACTTTATCATATACATGAAAAAATAGCATACATATGCATACACACACACACACACACACCACTGCTTTTGACTTTTCAACACTTGATTTTAATAGTACACAATAAAAAGGATATTATTTGTCTGTTGAGGAAAAGACATTTAATATTTTACAATAACAGATAATCACTTTTAAAATCCCTTTAAGCCACACATATTTTTGTGGTAACTGTGCATTCATTTTCACTGTTAAAGGTTGAATAATTAACTTCTAAAGCAAGCTTCTATACTATTCTATTTTTTAGCAGTAATGCTTAAAATGGGGATATAGTGGTTGCCATATAAATTGTTAAAATTAGAGGTTAAATGAATATGTTAGATGTTTATCATCCTTGCTTTTCCTTTCTCCAATCATTTATATAAAGCAATGACTAGGTTTTTAAAATAGGAACTGTACCAATCCTGTTTACAGATGGCATTTCTTTTGGCTTAGGTTTAACATTATGAATTAGGTTTGGCTTATGAATTAATCTAATAAATGATTTCTATTACTACCCAAGTGGATAGTGAAATCACTGTTCACTATTTCTTCAGAAAAATACAGTTCTGTAAGATTTAATTTAAAATATAATAGGGAAATGTTTTCAATGTTCCTGCTGATTTCTGTAGAAGTATATTTCTTATTTGTCTCATGCCTTTATAAGGGATATTCATTTCATAAATGCTGTGCTTATAATTATTTATTATTTTGCCTTCATAGCTCCTCCTAAAGGTTAACTTTACAATATATTTGTAAATAAATATAATGAAATTTTAAATGATGTTATCACAAATACACAGATCACAATACAAACATTAAAACCTTAATACAGCTGAACATCCACATGCAGAAAATGAATCTAGACATAGACCTTACCTGCTTTGCAAAAAATAGCCCAAAAGTGATTAGAGAACTAAATGTATAAAATGTAAATTTATAAAATTCCTGGAAGATAACAGGAGAATATCTTGATGGCCTTGAGTATGTTGATGACTTTTTAGTTGCAGTTCCCAATGCATGATTCAGGAAACAAAGACTTCAGAAGTTGGACTTCATTATAATTTAAAGAAAAAAAAATATATTCTTCTCTGTGAATGAAAATGTCAAAAGAGTAAGATAAGACAAACTAAGAAAATATTTGCCAAAGACATATCTGATAAAATAGTGTGATCTGAAATATACAAAGAACTCTTAAAACTCTAAGAAAGTAAACAAGCCAACATCTCCCCAAAGAAGATACCACTAGTGCCACCTGGAAAGTCCAAAGAAGCCTGCAGTTTTCCCAATGGCTCATCAGGTAAAGGAACCGACCTGCAACGTAGGAGACACAGAAGATCCAGGTTCGATCTCTGGGTCAGGAAGATGCCCTGGAGAAGGAAATGGCAACCCACTCCAGTATTCTTGCCTGGAAAATCCCATGGTCAGAGGAGCCTGGCAGGCTATAGCCCAGAGGATTGCTAAGAGTCAGACACGACTGAGCAGCTAAGCATGCATGCATAGCAGGCCCTAACAGTTTATATATAAAGAAGATGGCAACTAAGCATGTGAAAAGGCCCTCCACGTTATATCATTTGAAATTGAAAGTTAGAACAACAAGTTACAACTATATGACAGAATGGCAAAATCCAAACTCTGCCAACACCAAATACTGACAAGAATGTAAGCAACCATTGCAAACTGGTATAGCCATTTTGGAAGACTAAACATGGTACCATATGGTCCATCAATCACAATACTTGATATTTACTGAAATGAATTGGAAAATTATGTCTATACACAAACCTGCACACAAATGTTTATAGCGGTTTTATTTATAATTGCCAAAACTCAGAAGTAACCAACATGTCCTTCATTGGTGAGTGGATACATAAACTGTGCTATGTCCAGACATTGGACTATTTTTCAGTGCCCCAAAGAAATGAGCTACCAAAACGTGAAAAGACATGGAGGAAATTTAAATGTATATTAAGTGGAAGAAGCCAATCTGAAAAGATGCTGTGCTGTATAACTCCAACTATATGACATTCTATAAAGGACAGACTATGAAGACAGAAGAAAGATCAGTGGTTAATTGCCAGGGTTATGTGAAGGGCGGGATGGGCAGGCATAGCACAGAGGATTTTTAGGAGAGTGAAACTATTCTAGTGATACTGTAATGGTGTACAGATGTCATTACCTATTTGTAAAAGCCCATAGCATGTACAGCACCAAGAATGAGTCCTAAGGTAAATTACAGACTTTGGGTGATAATGATGTGTCAATGTATGTTCACCAGTTATAATAAACGTACCACTCTGGTGGGGCATATTGATAATGGGGGAAGCTCCGTGTGTGTGAAACAAGGGTTAAATGGGTGCTCTGTAATTTTCTGCTTAATTTTTCTGTAAACCTAAAAAAGTCCATTTAAAAAGCAAAATGAAACCTTAGTGGTATGTTTTCTTTAAGGAACTAACTAAATTTAAATTATATCAGAAAATGTATGTAACTATAAATTAGCTTCCTTTCCAGGTCTCAAAGTACTTTAAGGACATCACCTCATAACTCTTGTGTCTTTGAAAATCTCTCAGTACTTCACAGGAATTTTTATTAGTTATCAACATATAATTATTAAAGTAGATTTTAATGTTTAATTTTATTTTATAGAATTTTATATAAATTCATTTATATAAACAGACAATTATCTGGTAGGACTAATTGCTGATGTGAGCAATGGTCAGGAAATGGATAAAAGAGATCTTAAAAATACACAAATTATCTGAATTTTTAATTTTATCCACTAATTTTAATCTTCTACTAAAATTATTTTCAGAGCTGATAACCAAGATATGGTGAATCCTGTTTGACTTGTAATGCTTTCTTTCTTTGCCCCTTTTCATTTTGGAAACTGCTATTAATAATCAAGAACAAAAAAGCCCAAAAGTAGATAAGAAAATAGGCATAAAAGAAAATCAGTTAGTTTGGATTTCTCAAAACTAGGCAGTTTACATGTAGCTGAAATTAACACAAATTTGAAAGTTTACAGGCCTCGGAACTGTCTAGTACTGAGATATATACGATGAATCTGATCTAAATGTGGTTAAGTCTACTTAGCTTTTCATAACAATTTTCCTTGCAGATATTGAATTTTAAAATTCACCATTTGATTTAGTTCCTTATTATATTCATTTGTTTTTACAGAAGGGGTATAGAGGGTTATTCAACATACTAACTCTATGAAGCAACCAATTCTGTTTCAGCAACCTATAATCACTAATGCATCTGTATCTACTCATAGATTTCCAAATAGAATTCAGAATCTATGACTAATACTCATGGAAGTTGGACGGATGACTAGGAAAACCACATCTACTGTGAGAAACAGGAACAGCTAGTGTTCAGTATATTTCAGTTAAATTACTGTACAAATATCCTAGTGGATTTATAAATGGACATTGCCAGAGGGTAACCCATAAATTAACCTGAGAATCTTCATTTAATGTGAGGAATCATTTTAACCCATAGGATGGAAAAATAATATTTTTTTCCTTCTTACTAATGATGAAGTTTATGATGGTAAAATTTATATTACTAATACCCAATATGTAATATTCTAGGAACCATTCCATTTGTAATTCTTTAAGAATCCTGTTGCTGAATGAAAAGGGAACTGTTACAACCACAGTTTTCCTGCAGCTCTGCAATATGAATGGTCTTTTTCTAAGTGGCATTTCCATCACATGGATTGAATTTTAAACTATTTTCTCAATGGCCAATCAGACATTGTAAAATAGTTATGCTACTGACTTGGTATGTGTTCAATGTCAAGCCACTTTTTTCCATTGACAGCTTGAGAAGATTGTAAAACCATTAAAAATTTTAAACTTGTGGCTCAAAGGGTTTTCTGCAGTTAGACTGCTTTTAATTTTCACATTCTATTTAGTGAACACCTGCCTTTGCTTGAATACTGAGCCAAAGTAAGACTTAGTAGAGGGTTTTTTTTGGTATATTTATTTTGGAGCTAAGATAAAAATAGAAACATATATTAAATATTTAAATAAAGAAAATATGAAAGGGAACTATTTATAGTTAGCCTTTACATATTCATATATTTGTAAGACCTTATTTTTTAAAATTTTGCATTCAGTTACTTTTAGTAATGAGTATGATTGAAGGAAAGAATGACACGTTGATGTCATTTGAGATTATTGGTTATTCTTGTGGAGTAGTTTAAAAAGCTACTATCAGTATGCTCATTTCTGAGCACCCCTTTGAATTATGTTTCCCTCAAGGCTGGCACTGTATTGTTTACTTCTGTACACCAATATCTCCAACAGAGTCCAGCACACAGTAGAAGGTTCAGCTAATCACTGCTAAGTTGAATTGAAATGATTGTCTTTCAAAACTCAGCCTTTTTTTATCAACTGATTCTGAGTACTGACTTTGTATCAGACACTTTCTTAGGTGCTTGAGTTGCAAAGGTGAAAAACTAGTCCTACCCGCAAAAGCTCACAGCCAAGAAGAGAAAAACAAATTTGTAGTAACTATCACAGAGGGCAAGTGATATACTAGAGCAGGATTCTAAACCATAACTTCACATTAGAATCACTGAGAAGTTTTAAAATATTTCCCATGTCCAGGCTCCCTCCCAAACCAACTGAATCAGGATATTTGAGTATTTGAGCATGGTCTCCACTCATCAGTATTTTGAAATTATCCTCCAGGTAATCTCAGTGTGCAAGAGATTGTGAAATACTGTGCTGAGGTAATCAAGATCATAAGAAAGGTGTTCTTAAGTCAGCTTGGTAGAATTAGGAAATGTATCCAGAAAAGATGGGACTTGAGTTAACCTTTAAAGAATGCAAAAGTGGGAAAGTACCTAATGGGAAGGAAGCGCATTTAGGAAACCTGAGGTAGTTTATTGTGATTAGCATTTAGACTATGTATAGGCAAACTGAGACTATAACATCTAAAAGTTAGATATGTTATATGAAGAGAATACATGATTGACTCTAATATTCATTATACTCCAGATAGTTATTCTCCAGATAGTGATATGTGAAGGCTAAGTTGCTTCAGTCATGTCCAGCTCTTTGTGACCCAATGGACTGTAGCCCGCCAGGCTCCTCTGTCAATGGTATTCTTCAGGCAAGAATACTGGAGTGTGCTGCCATACCCTCCTCCAGGGGATCTTCCCAACCCAGGGATCAAACTCACTTCTCTTAAGTCAACAGCTTTGGCAGGTAGGTTCTTTACCACTAGTGCCACCTGGGAAGCCCAGATAGTGATACACCTATCAGTAATTTCAGTCTTTCTCTAGTAATTGGCCTAGGAGTAATGGGTCTAAACAGGAAATCCAAGAGAAACTTCCTTGCTCCATGGAAAAGAGAAACACTTTTTCTCTAAGCAGGGTGAGACTTGTGTTCTATAGGTACCACTGGGATCTCTCTTGCAAACATGAAAGGAGTCAGATTGAGGATAATTAACTGACACAAGTAGAGCCAAAAAACCTGAGAAGCAGGGCTTGACCTTTGAGGTACCTGCCAGCCCAAAGCCCCCCCTTTCCTCTAAACTCCACATGATTTGAAATTCAAAATAGCCTTCTTGTTAAGCAACTTGGAGTCTAACTTTCTAGCAGCAAACTCATTGTATCAGTCAATCAAGGCAAAAGATTTTTTATTTTGAAGACAAGAAGTATTGTGGCAATTTAGGAAGGGGATTTTAAAGAAGAAAATAACACTGTTCTACCTTAAAATGGGATCTTTCTGTATGCATTTTTCGTGTGCTTTATATATGTATAAAAAATCTTATAAACAAATCTGGATTTTATTCTTCAGGCTGTAAGTATGTAGGTTGGTTTGGTGACACCTATACTAGAATCAAAAGAACATGGAAGTTATTTTACAAAACTGGCAATAGAGATGATATGGAAGAAAAAGAATATTTAGAAGACAGGATTTAAGACTGATAAGACTTGACAATGGGTAGACTTTTATGGCTAAGAGAAATGGAAGATTCTAGAATAAACTATTTCTTAGAAATATTTGACTGTCTAAATGAGAAAGGCTTGAGATGAGTATGAAACACTGCCTGGTTGGTCCTGGTTTTCATCATGAACTTAACTTTGACACAGCAAATACTACAGGAATAAAGTTATTCAAGTTTTCTAGTTACTCTGTGTATAAAATAAGGATCAACAATTCTAAATTGTAAATCAGAAGATTTCATGCAGCCAGTAAAATGCATTGTCTAAATCTCATTGGAATTTCAAGGAGAGTAGACCCTGAAATTTTTCTGTTGAGCATGTATGGTAAATAGAAGTGAAATACCTTTTACCTATTTTTACTTGTTATAAGTATGTGAACTTTGATAGAGAATCCAGTTATATAGTTCATCTTAGATAAATTTTTATTTCAAAAGGTATAAAATATTGTGTATAATTTTCAGTAACCTCAGTTCCCAACTTTTAGTTCTCATGCAATTTTCATTTAAATAGGAATTCTCCCTCATAGGAACTTTCATTACCTTTAGTTAATGAAATACAGATAGCATTACTTCATTGGTATATTTCTTCTCATATATTAGTTTTCATAGTTTTATATTCTATATCTTTATATTGCACATATCTCACACAATTAAATATTGACTTTTATTTAGCATTACCAACACAGTGGAATTAGATGGTGTTTTTGAAATCCAGCCCAAGACCTTGTATCTGTCATGTTACTATACTTTTGAATTTAATACAGTTTGAGTAGCAGAGCTAAAATTGGTATATCTGAAAGAATGTGACTAAAAGCCAAGTTTTTTAAAAAAATATTGTAAATTACGTATATTTCCACCTCTTCAAGAACTGTTAATCAGGGACTTCAAATTTACTAAAATAACACTTGGGATATAATATTTCAGTTAATTTTCAAGTTAAATTATACACTCAACACTAAGGCAGCTTATATATCAAATCAGGTATTTCAAAGAACTGTTACAAAGGAGAAAGTATGCAAATTATGCTTATTGCATGCTTAATGCTTTAGGGCAATAGGAGGTACAGAACAATGGCTGACGACTACTGAGGACTTACTCTCTGCCTGCCTGGTGCTTCTTTGTTTACCTGACGAAGACTACTTCTTTAAATTCTCACTCCCATGATACTTCTGATACTTTTTCATTTTCCAGATGAAGACTCTGAGGTGCAAAGCGATAAAATATCGTGCCCAATGTCACAGAACAGAATTTAGTTAAGCCAGGCTACAGTTCTAGTGTCTTAAACCCTGGGCTCCCAAATGTATTAATCTGCTGCTTCCCATAGGAATCTATGGAGAAAGATAACTGAAACAACTATTGTGAAACACTTTCAGTCCCATAATATCAATTACAAAAGCTGAAAGTACTTAGAGAAAGTAGAAAATCAACACAGACTTTATCATAAATACACAGATTGCAGTTTGAAAGTACTGGACATTAGCATAGTCCTTGTCTCCGAAAACCCTGCAAACTTGGGCAAAGTACTAACATCTCTGGTAAACTGCTTGAGAATAAATACGGCATACTTTATCATGCCTTACGTCCTTGTACTTTGCTGATACTGTTGTTTTCTACCAATTGAAGACTTGTGGCAACCCTGCATCAAGCAAGTCTGTTGGTGCCATTCTTCCAACAGCATTTTATCACTTTGGTCATTGTATCACGTTTTGGTAATTCTCATATTTCAAGCTTTTCCATCATTCAGTTCAGTTCAGTTCAGTCACTCAGTCATGTCCGACTCTTTGCGACCCCATGAATCGCAGCACGCCAGGCCTCCCTGTCCATCACCAACTCCCGGAGTTCACCCAGACTCACGTCCATCGAGTCAGTGATGCCATCCAGTCATCTCATCCTCTGTCATCCCCTTCTCCTCCTGCCCCCAATCCCTCCCAGCATCAGAGTCTTTTCCAATGAGTCAACTCTTCGCATGAGGTGGCCAAACTACAGCTTTAGCATCATTCCTTCCAACGAGATCCCAGGGCTGATCTGCTTTAGAATGGATTGGTTGGATCTCCTTGAAGTCCAAGGGACTCTCAAGAGTCTTCTCCAACACCACAGTTCAAAAGCATCAATTCAAAGCAGTCTGAGCAAGAAATAGGAAATGCAGAAATAGGTTTTGTCTGGTTGCATATAATCTTTGCTCTTTTTAAGCTCTGTGAGCTCTGAAATATATTTTTGGGTTACTTCAGTGTGTTTGACAAGACAGCTTGATATTTCTATCAAACAAATGACTTTCATATTGCAACAATCTTTGTAAGAACCACTCAAATAAAATTCTCTTAAAAAGAAAAAAAAAAAAAGCATCAATTCTTCAGCGCTCAGGCTTCTTCACAATCCAACTCTCACCTCCATACATGACCACAGGAAAAACCATAGCCTTGACTAGACGAAACTTTGTCGGCAAAGTAATGTCTCTGCTTTTGAATATGCTATCTAGGTTGGTCATAGCTTTCCTTCTAAGGAGTAAGCGTCTTTTAATTAAATAGATGCATTCACCATCTGCAGTGATTTTGGAGCCCCCAAAAATAAAGTCTGACACTGTTTCCACTGTTTCCCCATCTATTTCCCATGAAGTGATGGGACCAGATGCCATGATCTTCGTTTTCTGAATGTTGAGCTTTAAGCCAAACTTTGCACTCTCCACTTTCACTTTCATCAAGAGGCTTTTTAGTTCCTCTTCACTTTCTGCCAGAAGGGTGGTGTCATCTGCGTATCTGAGGTTATTGATGTTTCTCCCGGCAATCTTGATTCCAGCTTGTGTTTCTTCCAGTCCAGCATTTCTCATGATGTACTCTGCATATAAGTTAAATAAGCAGGGTGACAATGTACAGCCTTGAC
>NW_011495039.1:3999194-3999580 GCF_000754665.1 Bison bison bison | reverse complement strand
GCTTTTTCAGTGATCCAGCAGATGTTAGCAATTTGATCTCTGGTTCCTCTGCCTTTTCTAAAACCAGCTTGAACATCAGGAAATTCATGGTTCACATATTGCTGAAGCCTGGCTTGGAGAATTTTGAGCATTACTTTACTAGTGTGTGAGATGAGTGCAATTGTGCAGTAGTTTGAGTATTCTTTGGCATGGCCTTTCTTTGGGACTGGAATGAAAACTGATCTTTTCTAGTCCTGTGGCCACTGCTGAGTTTTCCAAATTTGCTGGCATATTGAGTGCAGCACTTTCACAGCATCATCTTTCAGGATTTGAAATAGCTCAACTGGAATTCCATCACCTCCTCTAGCTTTGTTCGTCGTGATGCTTTCTAAGGCCCACTTGACTTC
>NW_011495039.1:3983560-3999085 GCF_000754665.1 Bison bison bison | reverse complement strand
GTTCTTCTGTGTATTCTTGCCACCTCTTCTTAATATCTTCTGCTTCTGTTAGGTCCATACCATTTCTGTCCTTTATTGAGCCCATCTTTGCATGAAATGTCCCCTTGGTATCTCTAATTTTCTTGAAGAGATCTCTAGTCTTTCCCATTCTGTTGTTTTCCTCTCTTTCTTTGCATTGATCACTGAGGAAGGCTTTCTTATCTCTTCTTGCTATTCTTTGGAACTCTGCATTCAGATGCTTATATCTTTCCTTTTCTCCTTTGCTTTTTGCTTCTCTTCTTTTCACAGCTATTTGTAAGGCCTCCCCAGACAGCCATTTTGCTTTTTTGCATTTCTTTTCCATGGGGATGGTCTTGATCTCTGTCTCCTGTACAATGTCACAAACCTCATTGCATAGTTCATCATGCACTCTATCTATCAGATCTAGGCCCTTAAATCTATTTCTCACTTCCACTGTATAATCATAAGGGATTTGATTTAGGTCATACCTGAATGGTCTAGTGGTTATCCCTACTTTCTTCAATTTAAGTCTGAATTTGGTAATAAGGAGTTCATGATCTGAGCCACAGTCAGCTCCTCGTCTTGTTTTTGTTGACTGTACACAGCTTCTCCATCTTTGGCTGCAAAGAATATAATCAATCTGATTTTGGTGTTGACCATCTGGTGATGTCCATGTGTAGAGTCTTCTCTTGTGTTGTTGGAAGAGGGTGTTTGCTATGACCAGTGCATTTTCTTGGCAAAACTCTATTAATCTTTGCCCTGCTTCATTCCGTATTCCAAGGCCAAATTTGCCTGTTACTCCAGGTGTTTCTTGACTTCCTACTTTTGCATTCCAGTACCCTCTAATGAAAAGGACATCTTTTTTGGGTGTTAGTTCTAAAAGGTCTTGTAGGTCTTCATAGAACCGTTCAACTTCAGCTTCTTCATCGTTATTATATTGCTTATGGTGTTCTATCACCAAAGATCTTTAATGTTGCTATTGGGAGTGCCATGAACTATGACAAAATGACTTAGTTAATAAGTATACTTATTATTAATAAGCAAACTTAATAAGTATATGTGTCTGACTGCTTCACCAACTGACTGTTCCCAGTCTTTCTCCCTCCCCTCGGGCCTACATATTCCCTGAGACACAACAATATTGAAATTAGGCCAAATAGTAATCCTAAAATGGCCTCTAAGTGTTCAAGTGAAAGGAAGAATCATGTCTCTCACATTAAGTCAAAAGCCAGAAATGATTAAGCTTAGTGAGAAAGGTATGTCAAAAGTCATTATAGATTGACAGCTAGACCTCTTGCACCAAACAATTAGCCAGGTTGCAAATGCAGAGGGAAAGTCATTGAAAGATATGAAAAGTGCTACTCCAGTGAACACATGAATGATTAAGAGAGTAAAACAGCCTCATTGCCTGTACAGAGAAAGTTTTAGGTTTCTCTGGTGGTTCAGTTGTAAAGAATCCGCCTACCAATGCATTAGAAGGGAGTTCAATCCCTAGGTTGGGAAGCTTCCCTGGAGTTGGAAATGGCTACCCACTCCAGTATTCTTTCTTGGGAAATCCTATGGACTGAGGAGCCTGGTGGGCTACAGTCCATAGGGTCACAAAGAGTCAGATACGACTTAATGACTAAACAACAAGAGAAATTTTAGTGGTCTGGATAGAAAATAAAACCAGCTAAAACGTTCCCTAGGCAAAGCCTGATTCAGAAAAGGACTCTAACTCACTTCAATTCTATGAGGGCAGAGAGTAGGCCTCAGAAGAAAAGTGTGAAGCTAGCAGAGGTTCATTCATGAGGTTTAAGGAAAGAAGCCATCTCCATAATCTCAAAGTGCAAGGTGAAACAACATGTGCTTATGTAGACGCTGCAGCAAATTATCCAGATCTAGCTAAGATAACCAATGAAGGTAGCTACTCGAAACAACAGATTTTTCAAGGTAGACTAAACAAACAGTTGTCTATTAGAAGAAGATGCCTTCTGAGACTTTCATAGCTAGAGAGAAGTCAACACCTGACTTCAAAGTGTCAAACGATGAACTGACTTTCTTATTAGGGCCAAATGCAGTGGGTAACTTTTAAGTAGAAGCCAGTACGCATTTACCATTCTGAAAGTTCTAGGACTCTTAAGGATCAGGCTAAATCTACTCTGACTGTGCTCTATAAATGGAACAACAAAACCTGGATGACAGGACATGTATTTAAAACTTGGTTTACTAAATATGTATAAGCCCGCAGTTGAGACCTACTGCTCAGGGGAAAAAAATTCTTTCAAAATATTGTCAGTATTGTCAGTGTGCCTGGTCACCCAAGAGCTCTAATGGAGATGTATGGTGAGATTAATGTTGTTTTTATGCCTGCTAACACAGCGTCCATTCTGCAGCCCATGGATCAAGAAGTAATTTTGACTTTCATGTCTTATTATTTAAGAAATACATTTTTTAAAGGAATTTCATACATAATTCCTTTCTTCTGATGGATTCTGGCAGAGTAAATTGAAAACCTTCCAGAAAGCATTCACCATTCTAGATGTCATTAAGGCCATTCATGATTCATGTGAAGAGGTCAAAATATCAACATCAGCAGGAGTTTAAAAGAAGCTGTTTCCAACCATCATGGATGACTTTGAGTTTAAGACTTCAGTGGAGGAAGTAACTGCAGATGTGGTGGAATTAACAAGAGAACTTGAATTAGAAGTGGAACCTAAAGATGTGACTGAATTTCTGTCTATATTATTCAATCTTTCTGTTTTCAAAACCATGCTTAAATTAAACAATATATAAAATATTATTAGACATATTGCTATTTTTCCACTCCACTTTTACGGAATGCTTTCATTTGCTATTAGATTGATTGGTATCCTTCCAAAATTCATGTCCACCTGGTACCTCAGAATATGATCTTATTTGAAAATAGGTTATTTACAGATGTTATTGGTCATACTAGATTAGAGTGAGCTCTGAATCCAATATGACTGGTCTCCTTATAAGAAAAAAAGAGACACAGTGAACAAAGCCACATAATGATGGAGGCTTGAGTGATGTATCTGTAACCAAAGACCATCAACGGTTGCTGGCTCCTACCAGAAGGTAGGAAGAAGCAACAAAAGATCCTTCCCTAGTGCTTTCAGAGGGCGTGACCTCTGATTTCAATAGTAGATTTCAGACTATAGTCTTCAGAACTCTGGGAGAATAAATTTCTGCTGTTTTACACCACTTAATTTGTTGTAGTTTGTTAAAACAGCCCTAGGAATGCATTTACACGATTATTTTTGCACTTTTAATATACATTTTGACACCAGTGCATTTATACATACAGGGACCACTTTTCTAATCTTTCAAGATAGTTTTCAAAAGTACATGATACTAATTTCTATGCTTTTGAGAAATAGAACTGTTAAAAACAGCAAAATTGTTTTTCATGAAATTTTGTCTCACTGTTTATGTACTGCAAAATATTTGCAAAATATTAAGACATTATTTTACTTTTCCTAAAAATGTATATTCTTGATCTCACAACTTAATCATTCCCTACTTTTAAGTAATTTTTAAAAGGCTTCTTTACAGCAACCTAATTAGATATCTAATACTTGTAATTCTGAGGTTATTTCCCAGAAGAAAATTAAATCTGTGTTAGATATCTTTTCCTACTTTTTGGATGATTTCTGTAAGCATTTAAATTATTATCATTTACTTTATTGTTGATTGAAGCTGTAGATTAATATGTCTTTCAAGAGAGTGGTTTGTATTTCAAAATAAAGTAAGAAAGAGAGTGACCTATATGTGCTATGCAAGAATTCAAAGATCCAAAATGTGTCTTCCTATTTCCTCCAAGATAATATTGAGAAAATATGCTAGCTTCAGTTTAAGCAAACAGGAGAGTTGAACTTAGGTTTATTGAACTTAATGGTCAATTCTTGATCATTTCATAGAGTGATGAAGCATAATTTAAGGTTGACAAAACAAGTTATAAATTTGTGTAAAAGCATGAGTCTTCAGAATTCTGACCTAAAGTCCAAAGTACTTTCTTCTGATAATGTCTAAAAATTGCATGTTTAACACTTTCTGAGGTCCTAATAAGAGAGTTGCTTAGTTGTCTCTCCTTACCAAGTTCTTATTGGTCAGAATGTTGATGCTCATATTTTGATTACATTATTACATATTTTGTTGTGTTTAGTCGCTAAGTTGTGTCCAACTCTTTGCAAGCCCACGGACTGTAGCCTCTACTAGGCTCCTCTGTCCATGGAATTCTTCAGGCAAAAATACTGGAGTGGGTTGCCATTTCCTCCTCCAGGGTATCTTCCCCACCTAGGGACTGAATCCACATCTACTGGGCCTCTTGCACTGGCAGGCAGGTTCTTTATCACTAGGGCAACCTGGGAAGCCCCATAAGCAGAATACTGTATATCAAATTTCAGCATCCTCAAGCAGTAAGGCTGAAAGAAAAATTTACATGGAAAAGGTAAACCAAGGCCTCCAAATAATATTTCTTATTATTTATAAATTTTTATTATTCTTTAATAAATATTCTGTAATATCAAATTGTTATTTTATTAAAACTCCACAATCCCATCCCAAATTTAGAAAAGACATGACTTTTAAAATATATTTTACAAGTAGCATACTTCTATCTCTCTCTTCATTTAAATAAACTCCTTACTTGTAGTCACCCTCTCTGACTTCCAAGAAGTATTATTTTTTGCTTAATTTTACTGTTTCCAACTAATGCTCAATTACCCACTCAATCAATATTGACATGTAGTGAGTAATGACAATATAATCAGCTTCTTTCCTCCTACTTTAACATCTAAAAAATTGTTTCTTTGTGAGGGGGAAAAAAAAAAGCACTGCCACTACCTTTGCCTGTCTTTTAGATAACTGCACTATTTTCTTTTTTCTGAGTGATTTACAAATTTTTGAAAACTGCTGCACTCCCTTCTTTCCTTTGCATTCCAGATCCAGGGATATTCTGCAGAAACATTCACTGTGCTATTAACTGTATTCTTCTCTGAGTCTTTTCTCAACTATTATCTTCCACAGGAACTCTACTCTATTTGAAACTAGCCATCACCCATTCATAAAATCTTTCTTTTCTCTTGGCTTTCCGAATATCTGCTGTGTTTGCTACAAACCTCTCTAATATTTCATCTGATAAGCCTTCCATAGGGTTTTGAGTTCTTTTCTTTCTCTCTGTGAGACTATCAAGGCTGAATGGGTATTTTTGTATTGTTACCTCCTATACTGTCAGAAACCCATTCATCATCAGAGTATCAGTGATCACTTGGCAACTAAGCCTCACTTTTATACTTACCTTTAATGCATACTCCAGTTCATCTAATAAAGGGATCTATTCAGAAAGCAATAATCAGCTCAAATACCTTGTATTTAATATAAACCTCACCGCCTTCCTCTAAATGGAATACTTTTTTGATGTTTCTGGTTCTGTCAACTACAACAACATTCTCCTAGTCCCAAAAGGATGGACACCATGACTATTAATAACTACTTTCTTGATCCTAAAAAGTAATCAGTTGACTATTCTTACTAACTTGCTGTCCAAACAACACATAAGCATTCCCTTAAATGAAATTTCAAACTTCTCTAAAATTTATGCTGTTTTATCTTCCTATAGAACCTTTGCATAGGTGTATGTTCAGCCATGTCCATCTCTTTGCAATGCCATGAACTGTAGCCCACCAGGCTCCTCTGTCCATGGGATTATCTTGGCAAGAATACTGGGGTGGGTTGCCATTTCTTCTTCCAGGGAATCTTGCCAACCCAGGGATCAAACTTGCATCTCCTGTGGCTCTTGCATTGGCAGGCGATTTCTTTACCACGGAACCACTAGGGAAGCCCATAGAACCTTTGCAGTTCCAATACATAAAGTTTTTTTTTTTTTACATTCATAACCTATAGAAGAATATATTTTTTTATGTATTCTTGTGTTATTATTTAGCTTGCTCCTGTCTATGAATCTTGTCTTGCTAAAAATACAACAAATTTCTTAGGACAGGAATCTGACTATACTTGTAAAATATTACCTTTCTGATGAGTACTTCTTTGGAGGTGTTTGGGCTTTTTTCATGTCTGGCTTAGCTGAATTATTGAATTGCTAACAATTTTCTAGTAAAACTAGAGGAGTGTTTAAAACGGAAATGTTTTAGTTCAGAATGAGCAATTATTTGCATATAACATATTTAAAATTAAAAAGGAGATCAAATTTGAAAAGGTGAAGCAGAAGAAAAACATCTCTAATGTTTTACTTAACCCTAACTGATTGTCACTTATTTCAGTCCAGAATCAAAGCAACCAAATGTGGCAAATGTAAGAATCTTTGCATCCTTTAGTGCCTACCGAATTAAGCACTAATTCCTGTTTTTAAATGATAGAAATTTATTTTTATTCGAAGTCAGAGCATGAGATGGCTGGATGGCATCACCAATGCAATGGACATGAACTTGGGCAAACTCTGAGATATGGTGAGAGACAGGGAGGCCTGGCGTGCTGCGGTCCACCAGGTCACAAAGAATCAGACATAACTGGGCAACTGAACAACATTTGTTGAGCTTTTATGTATTGTATATGTTTAATCTGTATTTTTCCACTATAGAATTAAATTAGTAAAATTCAGTGGGTGGTTTTCATTTTCACGAAACATAGTGGTAGAATGTATGGCCTTCCCAGGTGAATCGGTGGTAAGGAACCTGCCTGCCAGTGTAGGACACCCTGGAGACATCAGTTCAATCCCTGGGTCAGGACAATCCCCTGGAAGAAAATAGGGCAGTGTTCTTACAGGAAAATCTCGTGAACAGAGAATCCTGGCAGGCTACAGTCCATGGGCTCCCAAAGAGTTGGACGTGACTGAACGATGGAGCATAGCACAATGGTAGAATATGCATGCTTTGTAAGTACATTCTGTCTCAGTTAAATTAGTAATACTTGTCTTCGTAAACATAGAAAATGATTTTCACTTAATTTTGATTAACCATTCTTGCTTAATATTTACATGTTTTGATTAAAAGTGTAATTTCCTTTTATAGCACATGGTTAATGTTATTTATTGGTTATATCATCGCCAAAGTCTATGATGCTAAGAAAACATTTGTAGCCATCTATATATATAAAAAAAAAAAAAAAAAAGGGCTTCCCAGGTGGCACTAGTGTTAAAGAATATGCCTGCCAACACAGGAGATGTAAGAGATGCAGGTTTGATCCCTGGGTTGGGAAGATTCCCTGGAGGAGGGCATGGCAATCCACTCCAGTATTCTTGCCTGAAGAATCCCAAGGACAGAGGAGCCTGGCAGGCTGCAGTCCATAGGGTCGCAAAGGGTCGGACATGACTGACGCAACTTAGCATGCGTTCATAAAAACATAAATTTCTAAAAATGTTCGCATCTTTTCGGTCTAATCTGAATTTTGTAGCTCATTCTATGAATGTTCATATTAACATGCGTAAAGTAGAGGGGAAAATATTTTTATTAAGCAACACTTTGAAAATCTTGGGTGCATTCACATAAGCATGTATACACATGTACTTTTAAGAGTAGAAGTCTTGCAAAATGAGATTTTAAATTAGGTAATTAAATTAGATACACCTGTAAAAATACTGAGTGACTACATAACTATATATGTAACACATCGGTAAAAATCACTGTTTTCACTGTCGTTATTTTGATGACTAAATGTAACTTATAATGATAATATAAAAATAAAGGAGGAGAACTAAAATTTCATGACTGACAAATAAAGTCCAAATATTATACAAATCTTTCCTATGCTCAATCTCTTTTAATCCTAATACAAGTGATATCTTCAGGAAGGACACTGAAGTTCAGAGGTTAACTTTCAAAGTCATTTGACAGTAAACAGTGGAGCAGACATTGAACTCTTGGTTTGTCTGGTTGTGCAGCCCATGTAGAACATGTACTTAAATGTCACACTTGTTTAAGTTTTCAGTGAAGACTTATTATCTGATAGCAACATAATCTTAAGTTTTGAAAAATAAACAAATGGTGTATATTCATATTCTTGACACCTCATTTGGAAATGCTGAGTTGCTGGCAAATTTTATAGTGTAAATTTATTGCACTCACCTTTGGATCTAAGCCATATCTGACCTATTAAAAGTGAAATATATAGACTATTTTAGAGCCACATATTCCCATCCTTGTGTCGGGTGTATTTTTAAAAATATTCCTACTAACCTACAGCTGAAATTGTATAAAATATAATAAACTTTTTTATTAGAACAAAAAAGTCAAAAAGAGAAATATACTATGAGATTCATCAGATAGAAAATATAAAATGATATGTTTTTCTCTAACACACTTTTAAACTAATGGAATCTTGAGCTTCTTTTCATCTTTAAAACTGCAATTTTTGCCATAAACTTTTTGGATTTTTCATTATTTTACAGTAAAATATACATAGAAATCATGGATCAAACTCTCCCTTTTACATAGCAAAATTATTTTATGAGAAAATGGTTGCTTACATATGGTTTATTTCAGTGTGAAGATATTCTTTTAAAGTATAGTAATGTTGATGCTATAGTAGATGATATGACTTCAAGATGTATTTATCACCAGTAGAAGTTATTTGCTATTCATTTTCACTAAAGGTAAATCATAATAGTGTCTTGGTAGTATGTATTTTACAAGAAGAATATTATGAACAATTGCTCTTAGTTAGCATTTGTTAGACAAAAAAATCTTTAAAAATTTAAGATGACAATAAAATAATAATATTTGTCACATATATTTTGCTATGAATTAGGGCAGTCCATTTTTCTCAATCATCAGATTAGTTCTTTCAAGATTGTAAGTATGTGTTAACTGAAACCACTTAGAAATTATGAGTCACATTACAAATAGCCAAATTAACTCTGTAATTTAATCAAACATAAACACATTTTGCTTTGAATTTTTCTCCAACTGAAAAGCGTGCTCGTGAAAAATTAGCATTTTAGAGGTAAAATACGCAGTAATAGCATTAGGGAAGAAGACATTTAGGGATGCTTAAATGCGAAATGCTGAGTTGGATGAAACACAAACTGGAATCGAGATTGCCATGAGAAATATCAATAACCTCAGATATGCAGATGACATCACCCTTATGGCAGAAACTGAAGAACTAAAGAGGCTTTTGATGAAAGTGAAAGAGGAGAGTGAAAACATTGGCTTAAAACGCAACATTAAAAATTCAAATATGGCATTTGGTCCCATCACTTCATGGCAAATAGGGGAAACAATGGAAACAGTGAGAGACTTTATTTTGGGGGGCTCCAGAATCACTGTAGATGGTGACTGCAGCCATGAAATTAAAAGATGCTTGCTCCTTGGAAGAAAAGCTATGACCAACCTAGTTCAGTTCAGTTCAGTTCAGTCACTCAGTTGTGTCTGACTCTTTGTGACCCCATAGACTGCAGCACACCAGGCCTCCCTGTGACAGCATATTAAAAAGCAGAGACATTACTTTGCCAACAAAGGTCTGCTTAGTCAAACTATGGTTTTCCCGGTAGTCATGTATGGATGTAAGAGTTGGACTATAAAGAAAACTGAGCACTGAAGAATTGATGCTTTTGAACTGTGGTGTTGGAGAAGACTCTTGAGAGTCCCTTGGACTGCAAGGAGATCCAACCAGTCCATCCTAAAGTAGATCAGTCCCGGTTATTCACTGGAAGGACCGCTGCTGAAGCCTAAACTACTTCAGCTACCTGATGTCAAGAACTGACTCATTGGAAAAGCCCCTGATGCTGGGAATGATTGAAGGCTGGAGGAGAAGGGGATGACAGAGGATGAGATGGTTGGATGGCATCATCGACTCATAAACTCCGGGAGTTGGTGATGGACAGGGAAGCCTGGTGTGCTACAGTCCATGGGGTGGCAAAGAGTCAGACACGACTGAACTGAACTGATACCAATGGTAATTAAGCAATACGTTGCAATTGCTTCAGTAATACTTTCATTATTCCAGATAAAATTCCTTTATACACACATCATATAGCTCATGTTGTTGTATATATATGCCCTTGTAAACGAGTTTGGCTACCATGGCAATGTTACATGATATCACAGTTCTTCAAGGACCGTGATCACATTTAAGTCCTCAGCAAAAACAAGTGCCAGCTGAGGAATCATGTTGCTTTGACTGCCATTTATGGCCTGACTGGATGAAGCTCTCATGGGCTCTGGAGAGAATGGCAGGATGAGTAATGAACATTTCAATTGATATTTCTCATTTTTCCATCAGAACATTTAAGGCTAAAGAATGATATTGGGCCTATGATCTTAAGGAAATTCTTAAAACAATTTTCTCACCAAAATATATGTTATTTTTTTATATATGTTATACTTCAATAAAAATTTTTGCACAACATAAAAGCATGCTATCATTTGTAAAGGAATTTAATCTAGCATTTGAGGATTCATATATTTGTTAATATCATGCATATTCATATTTATTCCTCCTCAGTCAAACAGAATATAACTAAAAATGAGATAGACCTCTTCAGATCTTTGCATGTATGAGTGCTTAGCCATGTTCAACTCTTTGAGACCCCACAGACCATATCCTTCCAGGCAACTCTATCCATGGGATTTTCCAGATAAGAATACTGGAACAAATTGCCATTCCTTTCTCCAGGGTATCTTCCAGGCCCAGGGATTAAACCCATGTCTCTTGAATTGGTGGGTGGATTTTTTTATCACAGAGCCACCTAGTAAGCCCCTATAATGAGAGCTTAAAGTTGATAATCAATAATAGCAAACATCAGTGCTGTTTTAAAATGTTGTATTAGATTTGTTAACTATCTGGGATTTAAATTTTGTCACAGTCCATTAGTAAATTACAACTAATTTAACTTATGGATTATTCACAAGTCATCTATACCTTTTGTATTCTTCTTTAAACAGAGGATTAAACTAGATGAGTTCTAAATTCTCTTACAGCCCTAGTTTTTGTTGTTCATTTTACATTTCAAAGAATTCAGCCTGGCTTAAACTCTTATGATGCCAAGGTTATTTTAATAATAAAGATACCAATAACAGTATCTAAGTCATATGCTAGAAGGCAGTGGCACCCCACTCCAGTACTTTTGCCTGGAAAATCCCATGGAGGAGCCTGGTGGGCTGCAGTCCATGGGGTCGCTAAGAGTCGGACACGACTGAAGCGACTTAGCAGCAGCAGCAGAGATGGAGCAGGTAGGGAGAGGAAGGAGAGGAAAAGGGAGAGAGGGAATGTTTCTTCACTGCACAGGGATATTAAGCTTTCTTGTGCCATACATTCACTATCAAGTAACGAAAGAAAACTCCATTGGTTACATGTTAGAAATTTGAATGTGCTATTTTCACAGTTAGTTAAATAACATATTTCCCAAAATGATATCAGCTGGAGAATAGGCAGCATTGAGCTCTACAGTGTGTTTGAAAATCTCAAGACACTGGAGCTCTGTGAACTTCTGCCTTTACACGATGGCAGTTCATGTGTCTTAGACAATGGGAGGCGTCATGTGATATTCTGAACTTTTCCTCGTCATACCTTAATATGAGAACACCTTCTACTGTTCTGACCCCCACTAAAGATTAAACATTGCCATTGCCAAAAAAAGAAAAAAAAATTCCCTAACTCAATCTCTGTTTTCACACGTTGGAGAAGAATCGGTTTCAAATTTACTATAACTCAAACCATTAAGGACTATATTTGTCCAAGACAACACCTTGGCTTATACTCCAGACACTGCCATGCAGCCGGTGTGAACTCTTGGTCTTCGGTGTAATGCGTTCCATATGCTTCACTGTACTGTAGAGGCAGACAACTGAATCTTTTCACATTTGAGTTGATTCAGATTAGTAGCTCTAAATTGGAGATAAAACAGTTTTAGAGTGATGGATGCTATTTAGAATGAGGAACAGTAGTTTCTAAGGAATGACATAGCAAAGATAATCATTGTATTTGACACAAGCTTCTAGCCAGTCAATAATTACATAATTATTTCTATGCATTTCTTGAATAAAAAAGTTTATTCAAACCACAGAGACTTTTTCATTGTCCCTGGTGGTCTAGTGGTTAGGATTCGGCACTCTCAAACCAGAGACTTTTTCTACTTCATAAGACATCTTTTAATTGTATAGAAATAATAATGTTTTCTTGATTATAAAAGTGACATACCTTCATTACACAAAATTACTAAAAAACTTGGAAACATCTGAAGAAATAATACAAATACCTACTAATCTCACCAACCAGAAATAATTCATTAAACTGCTATCATTTTGAGTATACCTATTGATACCAAAGTAGGAAGTTAAGAGATACCTGGAGTAACAGGAAGATTTGGCCTTGGAATATAAAATGAAGCAGGGCAAAGGCTAACAGAGTTTTGCCAAGAAAACGCACTGTTTCATAGCAAACATTCTCTTCCAACAACACAAGAGAAGACTCTACACATGGACATCACCAGATAGTCAATATCGAAATCAGACTGATTATATTCTTTCCCGCCAAAGATGGAGAAGCTCTATACAGTCAGCACAAACAAGACCAGGAGCTGACTGTGGCTCAGATCATGAACTCCTTATTGCCAAATTCAGACTTAAATTGAAGAAAGCAGGGAAAACCACTAGACCATTCAGGTATGACCTAAATCAAATCCCTTACTATTAAACAGTGGAAGTGACAAATAGATTAAAGGGATTAGATCTAACAGAGTGCCTGAAAAACTATGGACAGAGGTTCTTGACATTGTATAGGAAGCAGTGATCAAGACAATCCCCAAGAAAAAGAAATGCCAAAAGGCAAAATGGTTGTTTGAAGAGGCCTTACAAATAGCTGAGAAAGGAAGTGAAAGGCAAAGGAGAAAAGGAAAGATATACCCATTTTAATGTAGAGTTTCAAAGAATAACAAGGAGAGATAGGAAAGACTTCCTAAGTGATGAATGCAAAGAAATAGAGGGAAACAACAGAGTGGGAAAGACTAGAGATCTCTTCCAAGAAATTAGAGATACCAAGGGAACATTTCATGCAAAGATGGGCACAATAAAGGACAGAAATGGTATGAACCTAACAGAAGCATAAGATATTAAGAAGAGGTGAATACACAGAAGAACTATACAAAAGTATCTTCATGACCCAGATAACCACGATGGTGTGCTCATTCATCTAGAGCCAGATATCCCGGAATGTGAAGTCAAGTGGCCCTTAGGAAGCATCACTAAGAACAAAGCTAGTAGAGGTGATGGAATTAGTTGAGCTACTACAGATCCTAAGAGATAATGCTATTAAAGTGTTGCACTCAATATGCCAGGAAGTTTGGAAAACTCAGCAGTGGCCACAGCACTGGAAAAGATCAGTTTTCATTCCAATCCCAAAAAAAGGCAATGCCAAAGAATGCTCAAACTACCGCACAATTGCACTCATCTCACACACTAGCAAAGTAATGCTTGAAATTCTCCAAGCCAGGCTTTAACAGTACGTGAACCATGAATTTCCAGGTTTTCAAGCTTGATATAGAAAAGGCAGAGAAACCAGAGATCAAATTGCCAACATCGACTGGATCATTGAAAATGCAAGAGAATTCTGGAAAAATATCTACTTCTGCTTTACTGAGTACACCAAAGCTTTTGACTGTATAGATCACAAGCTGTGGAAAATTCTTCAAGAGATGGGAATACCAGACCACCTTACCTGCCTCCTGAGAAATCTGTATGCAGATAAAGAAGCAACAGTTAGAACTGGACATGGAACAACTGGTTCCAAATTGGGAAAGGAGTATGTCAAGGCTGTACATTGTCACCCTGCTTATTTAACTCATATGCAGAGTACATCATGCAAAATGCCAGGCTGGATGAGGCACAAGCTGGAATCAAGATTGCCGGGAGAAATATCAATAACCTCAGATATGCAGTTGACACCACCCTTATGGCAGAAAGGGAAGAAGAATGAAAGAGCCTCTTGATGAAAGTGAAAGAAGAGAGTGAAAAAGTTGGCTTAAAACTCAACATTAAAAAAACAAAGATCATGGCATCCAGTCCCATCACTTCATGGCAAATAGATGGGGAAACAATGGAAACAGTGAGAGACTATTTTTTTAGGCTCCAAAATCACTGCAGATGGTGACTGCAGCCATGAAATTAAAAGATGCTTGCTCCTTGGAGGAAAAGCTATGATCAAGCTAGACTGCATATTAAAAATCAGAGACATTACTTAGCCAAAAAAGGTCCGTCTAGTCAAGGCTATGGTTTTGCCAGTAGTCATGTATAGATGTGAGAGTTGAACTATAATGAAAGCTGAGCACTGAAGAACTAATGCTTTTGAACTGTGGTGTTGGAGAAGGCTTGAGAGTCCCTTGGACTGCAAGGAGATCCAACCCACCCATCCTAAAGGAAATCAGTCCTGAATATTCACTGGAAGAACTGATGCTGAAGCTGAAGCTCCAATACCCTGGCCACCTGATGTGAAGAACTGACTCCTTGGATAAGTCCCTGATGCTAGGAATGATTGAAGGCAGGAGAAGGGGACAACGGAGGATGAGATGGTTGGATAGCATCACAGACACGATGGACATAAGTTTGAGCAAGCTCCAGGAGTTGGTGTTGGACAGGGAAGCCTTGCATGCTGCAGTCCATGGAGTCACAGAATTGGACATGACTGAGCGACTGAACTGATGACTGACTGAATGATATCATGTATATGTGAATTTACAACATACATAGTGAGTGAAAGAAAATAATATACATAAAAAATATATAAAATATACAAAACAAAAGATGTATGTTATGATTGTTTTTGGATTGTCATATGTTTGTAGCCTGCTTTTTCTCTTAGAATTATAACTGATTATCTGTATTCTTGTTACTTTAGAACATGATTTTTAATAGTTGAACTATATTTTTCATAATGATTTAACAGAAAGCATTTGATCAATTTTATTATTAGATATACATTTTTCATATAATGAATATCACTTCAGATAATTTCACACAAACTTTTTGATATTTGTGATTATTTCCTTTGTATAATTATCTGAAATTTTCAAATCAAAAGTTAACATTTGATGCTGATTTTGCCTTGGTAATCTGTTTTAATTATACTCTTACCCGTAGTGTATGTGTCATTATTTTCTTAAATCCTTTGTCACAATAACTTGACTTTTCAGTTCAGTTCAGTTCAGTTCAGTCGCTCAGTCGTGTCCGACTTTTTGCGACCCCATGAATCGCAGCACGTCAGGCCTCCCTGTCCATCGCCAACTCCTAGAGTTCACTCAGACTCACATCCATCGAGTCGGTGATGCCATCCAGCCATCTCATCCTCTGTCGTCCCCTTCTCCTCCTGCCACGAATCCCTCCCAGCATCACAGTCTTTTCCAATGAGTCAACTCTTCACATGAGGTGGCCAAAGTACTGGAGTTTCAGCTTTAGCATCATTCCCTCCAAAGAAATCCCAGGGCTGATCTCCATCAGAATGGACTGGTTGGATCTCCTTGCAGTCCAAGGGATTCTCAAGAGTCTTCTCCAGCACGACAGTTCGAAAACATCA